>NW_015659001.1:372414-404114 GCF_001515625.1 Sinocyclocheilus rhinocerous | reverse complement strand
AGCGGGCACTGGAGGGCGCTTTCTAGGAGCGGGCAGAGCGGGCACTGAAGGCCTGGATTCGGGGACTGGAGCCCTCTCCTCTTCGGTGTGGCACATTCTCCGCGCCATACTCAGCTCACCCTCAGCCACAGTGCAGGGGGCGGAGCTCCTCTCCGCGGTCACACCGTCCGCGGCTTTCTCCCTCGGGACGGGCATTGTCGCCGGCTCTCGCACCTGGTCTGACGGGTTCAGCTCTACGTCCGGGGCGATCCTCTGCTCAGTCGCTTGGCTTTGCGCTGGCTCGCTGATCGAGGCGGGAAATGGCTCTCCATCAACGGTGGGCTTGGGCTGATGCTCTGGGTCGGGAGTGGCACTGGCGAGATCCCCCTCGGGACAGACGGTGAACGGGGATCCGTGTCTCGCCAGTGTCCACTCCACAAAGGTGGCGAAACTCACTCGAGGGCCTTCCTCGGACGACGGTGCTCTGTACGCCGAGTTTAGGCTAGCATCATAGAACGCACAGAGCGCATCGTCCGGGTAGCTGGAAAGGTTGGCAAGGACCAGGAACAGTTTGGTGTGGCCCTCGTGCGATCTTTCCCCCTGCTCCAGCAGGAGGAGGAGGTACTCCGGGCGGGTGAAGGGATCCATACACGGAGCACAATGGGAAAAAAAAGACACTGAGGAAAACACGGAAACAAAACGGAGGGGAAACACGCAATAAACTGTTTGTCGGTCGGTTCTTCTGTCACGGTTGCCTACTGTTAGAAGTGAGGAACGAGGAAACAAGGGATTTCACAAAGAACAGTCTTTAATGATCCACAGGAGGAAACACAGGGTAGCCAGGAGTCACACATAGTACAACGACGTTCAGAACCGAAAAACACAGACAGCACAGACAGGGGTTAAATACACAGGATAATTGGGAAGACACAGGTGTACGGGCTGACTAATTAAACTAAACTAAACGAGGACAGTAACATGACCAAATAAGGGAACAGAAACAGGGGCAAAACATGACACAGACAGTCCATGATCCTGATATCATCATTCCTACCTTCCTTTTTGTTCATTCCTTCTTTCCATCCTTCTGCTCCCTGCTCCCTTCTTTCAATTGTTTGTGTTTGTTCCTCCCGTCCTTTTATTTATTCATTTGTTCCTTATTTCCTTCATTCATCAAAATGCAAACTCTAAGAGACCTGATGGTCATACTGAATGTTTATTCAGTCTCTGTCTGCTCTGAATGACCTGATCAGTTTTAGAAATTACAGTTACAATGTCACATTGGATAAATACGTTAACCGTGAAAGATAAATAACAGAATGAAACAGAATTAAACATATTTATATAATCACATACATAACATATGAACTTTGACAGCTCTAATGCATATAATTCATAAATGGATGAATATTTTACCCACTTACACTGTTTATTAAAAAAAGTGTATGGTATGTGTTACATTATAGTTGCCATTTATGGATTGTTTCATCCACAGACACACATTTCCGAAGTCAATACAGTCAAAACAGTATTGAATGGGGCCGGAGTTGAGTACATTGGACAGCAGAGGTTGTCTCCATTGATTTGTTAGGAGCATCTGATGGGCTTATATGTTTGTGTTCATATGCAGCTGGATGTTAGTTCACCGGAAGCTCTTCTCTCCTATTTCAACAATCTTGAATTGCACAGTAACATGTTCTGTGCTCTGGATGGTGGCTGTTCTTGTCCTTTCTGGTCCCAGCAGTGCCCGGGTCGGGCCGGTTGACTCCTGCAGCTGAACTGGGGTGAAGGTAGGCTGGCTGCAGCCGGCGGGACAGGCCCATGAGGAGGCACAGAGTAGTGGTGGTTCAGTACGGCACTGCTCCGGCTTACAGAACTGCCATACAGAGTTTCATCGAAGGTACATTTATTATTCATTATTGTGCTTTTTTCGAATATGAGGGTAGGTCTGCTTTCTCTTAATTACTATTGGTTGAATGGTTTACAACAATGAATTTTGTATAGTGTTTGTCCCAGAGGAATGTTTTATTTCTCTCAGTGCTCAGGAGACCTAATTTAGCTGTCAGTTATGTTTCATAATACGTTTCATATGTGTCATTTATATCAGATGTTTCTCCTAAAATTCCTTTAGGGAGAAATAAAAATAGATATAAATGAGAGTAAGACAGTTATAAAAAGAATGTGGGTATAGCTCACATAACTGGGTCTTGAAAGAATTTGATGGGTAATGTTTGAATTGAAATCTTTGACTTTGGATTACAGATCTGAGAACAGTGTGTGATATTGTTGGGATCTTGTGCTTGTGTGTCCAACCAAACGCTGATGTTTTGGAGCAAATGCATCTGTTATTTAGTTATATAGCTAATATTAAAGGAATAGTTCACCCAAAAATGAAAATGTGCTGAAAACGTACTCACCCTCAGCTGGCCATCCAAGATATAGATAACAGATTTGGAGTAATGTAGCATCACATCACATGCTCACCAGTGGATCATTTGCTGTGAATGGGTGCCGTCAGAATGAGAGTCCAAACAGCTGATAAAAACATCACAATAATCCACAAGTAAATGTCAAACCATTGTTTCCAGCTAAAATAAGAGTCCTCTATCCATAATATTGATTCCTCTACTGAAAAAGTTGTCTCGTCTGAATCAGGAGAGAAATATGCACAGATTTAGGATACTAATGGGATGTGTATGATTTATTTACTACAGTAGCTCATGAAGACAGCACATTCACAAAAGAGAGGTCAGGACATTGTGTAATTATAATGAAAAATGGAAGGACTGCTGGAGCTTATAAGTGAATATTTAGTATTTGATACCTGATATTTAAATATTCTGATTATGCAGAAGATGCTGACTATGCTAATGAAGTCTGTATAAAAAGTTTTCCTTCAAGATCAAAGTTTCCCTCCAAACTCAGCAGATGTTCATTTGTTTTTGCATTCACAATTAAGTCGTCATCTCTTTTTTGGATATCATTTACTATATCACAGCTACAGGGGTTGGGGAAATTAGCTCACTCTACAAGGGTTGGTTTATGTGTGACACAAAAGCTTTCAGAAGATGCAATCAGTGTGCATGAATAATTCACACACATCATATTAGGGCAAGAAGCAGACCTGTTATGCCACTCTTGTGCAAGTCCTACACACGTGGCAGCTAAATGACAGCCTTCAAATAAAAAATACATATATAACTTACAGCAAACAGCAGAAGTGACTTACAAATATAGAAAAAAATGTGTTTTGAATTGAAAAACTGAAAGCTGTGTTTCTAAATTCATTCTAGTCAGTGCAGAACAATAGATGAAAACCACTTTTTGAATGGTTGTAGATGTATTTATTTTATTTATGCTGTGTAAATAACCAAAATCAACTACCATCTCTATAATGTTTAGCGTTGTAGTGCACTCAAATGCAACATTGCTATTTAATGCTGTATTGTGCAAGCAACTTCTCTGTTGAGCAGACAGAGATAATCAAACACATCCTCATCTCTCTCGCTCATCGTTATCAAGTCCAATTCATTCTAGTCAGTCGGTTCATCCTAAATGGTTCTCTTTCTCATATGTAGCGTAATGTTAAAAAAACCTGATTTGTTCTAGTGAATCGGTTTATTCTAAAAGCTCTCTTTTTCATACTGTATGCAGCACTAAAAAAGCTAAATCATTCTAGTGAATCAGTTCATCCTAAACACCTCTCCTTCTCATATGCAGCGTTGAAAACACTAATTCATTCTAGTGAACTGGTTCATCCTAAATACTTCTCTTTCTTATATTTGAAAAGGCTGGTTGGTTTTGAATCGGCTCATTGAGACGATTGTTGTAAATGAACAGATTTCGCTTATTAATAGTTAGTAAGGTAGTTATTAAGTTGAGGTATTGGGTAGGATTAGGGATGTAGAATATGGTCTTGCAAAATATGTGCTTTATAAGTACAAATAAACAGCCAAAATGTTAGTAATATGCATGCTAGCTAGTTACTAGTGAGAACTGGTCCCTATACTCGTAGCCTATATTGCCATTAAGTACCTTAATGTAGTTGTAGATTGATAAGACTTATAACCTTACCTTACCTTATCCTTACCTTAACAACTAGCTTAATAAATATCTGTTTCTCAGCATGGAAGATTTATTTTCCTTGCTATTAACCAGCTTCCGTAGGAATGTTGTTTTTAGTCAGAAAATCAATGTCGTAGTGAATAATCCTTTCCTGTGTTGTTTGTTTTCCCCGTTTAATGATGTTTCTTTCTGTTGACGGAGGCCGTCTCAGGCTTGTCTTTTCAGCGGGAGATCTCCTGTTATTCTTAATGCCTCTGCACTGTCAATCTTCCTCCATTCCGGGTTGATTTGCTGGCTGTCGAAGCGATCTGATCTCCAGCAGACTGACTGTTTTGCAGCATGGAGAGATTCATAGATCTAAATAGACATCTGTGGCTTTTTTTTTTTAGCCATGCAGGTCACTGGATGTGACAAACTGAACAACCCTCAAGTGGACTGTATGTGTCAGGTGTGGCCTGTGTGTGGTTTGAGTTGACTTTAATGTCTAATTCTTCTAGAAACTTTCAAAGTTTTAAGCTGCTTTGGCTCATGTTAGTATTTGCGATTCACTGGATCTTCCAAGATTTTACCATGTTATGTCGGCTTTGTGTCGGATAAATGATAAATCAAGTCATTTATTCCAGGACCAAATTGGATGTGTGCTGAAGAATCACCATTTGCATAAGCTGAATTCATGATGGACCTGAAATTGTATCTGCTTGCCTTATTGGTAGAAGAGTTTCCTTTGGAGGTCTTGAAGTAAAAAATAAAAATGAGAGATGGGACTATTCACTCTGCCAGCCAGTACTAAAGCTAGTTTGTATGGATGAAACCCAACAACACATTCTTTGAGAACAACTTTATATTTTTACGGTATTTTTCTCGACATGATTGAACTGCTCTCTAGAGCTGGGTCAAGATGGAATAATTTCATGCTTCATTTCTGGGGTTCAAGATAGTGTCCGCAGGACCTCCCCTTGGCAAATACTCCATAACCATGGATTGAACACCCACTAGCTGGAAGACATGCTGATCTCAGGACTGTTTTCTAGCTTGTGGTATATTTAATTTCATGTTAAATGTGGTTAAAGTAGCAAAAGTTTACATTTTTAAAGACACTTTAACATTTTTGCCAATACTATGTTATGTTGACATACACTGCCATCCAGAAGTTTTCTTCCATTTAAAAAAAAAAATAGAAATTAGTAGTTTTATTCAGAAAGCATGCATTAAATTAATCAAATGCGACAGCAGCGAAATAAAAGATTTTTAATGTTACAAAAGTTTTTTTTTTTTTTTAAATAAATGCTGTTCTTTTGATCAAAGAAATTTTTTTTTTACCATATATTCTAATAGAACACTGATATTTTAAATTGTAATAATATTTATTGATAATGCTATTTTAATGTATTTTTTATTAAATAAATGCAGCCTTGCTGATCAAAAGTGACGTCTGACAAAAAAACATTAACAAATCGTATTTAACGCCTGAAAGGTACAGTAGTATAAATTTAATGTTTTATGTATTTGTAAAAAAACAATCAGCACTGAAAAAAGAAGCATTTTATTTTATTTTATTTTATTTTTTTGTCACCACATAATTCCTAATTCAATAATTCCTATGCTTTTTGTATACCTTTTGTATATTTCATAGTTTTAATGACTTTGCTATTATTCTAAAAATGTAAATGAGTAAAAATAAAGCATTCATTTATACTAAAATAGCAATGTAAAATCGAAATCGAAAGTGCAGGTGTGGCCAAACTTTTATGTTTTTTTTTTTACTTTTATGTTTATGCAGAAAATATGCATATGTATGCGTGATTTATAATTTGTTCATATATTGTTTTTTCACACATGTATTTATTTTAGTTTTCTGGTACTTCAGGAAGTAAGTGCCATTTTCAAGGGAGAAGGTATAGCTGCAAGTGCTTTAGATGCTAAATTGGTTGACAGGTGAAGGAGCCTCTGGGAAAGTTTAGAAGTGTAGTACTTTCTTTAGGAAGGAATACGTTTTTCCAAAAGTGCTGCGGTAATCTACCATGGGCTTTGACTCGGTATGACCTTCCCACAAGCCACACCAAACCGCAGGGTAATTGCTTGCTAATGACTGTTAAAAAAAGCAAGGAAATGTCAAACGAAGTTTGGAAACTTTCATGATTAATCTTTTTCTGTGGTGGCAGGAGAAGATCTAAGCCATTCCATCAATCACATCAGGCAGGAGAGTGACTCTTTCTTCAGGGTTGAAAGCATTTGCCATTGGATCTCTCTCTCTCTCTTTGCATTAACTTAGCTGTCCTTGCCCCTGTTTCCATCTCTCTCTCTGTCTTTGTCTTCTATTACATGTATCTAAGCGGTTTAGTGCCTTGCATCAGCACTCAAAGAGCTTTGTACATCTCTCTCCTAGAATATTTAATGGAAATATTCAGACTTTTGTCCATATTTGACCTCTGCTGTCTGTCTCCTCCCCTCTCCTGATGGTGGTGTCGAGACCCCCTTTGTCTTCACACTGAGGGAGTTGAACGCTTAACTGAAGATCAGTTCTGGCCAAGGTCACATTCTGAAGCCCGATGAGAAGCCTGAGTGAGGGGCAGAATTCATCTCGCTTCCCACTATTACACCCGACTGTCTCCACCAGCATGCCATTATCTACACTATCGTCTTAAATACAAAAAGACACAGCGTCATGGTATTAAAGTCAACAGCTGCCCAGAGAGTGCCTTTTTCTGACATATTTCTTGACCAACATTTGCCAAAATCAGCAATATCTTCTTTGTCTTGTTTTATACTATACTATACTAATATATTATTCTGGTCATCGAATGTAAATGTCCAAGATGGTATTAGTGGTGGGGATTTTTCCTTAACTTTTACTGCAAATTACATCATTATGCCAGTAGGTGGAGACAAGTGAGTCACTAAATCAGTCACTTAAAGGGATAGTTCACCCAAAAATGAAAATTTGATGTTTATCTGCTTACCCCCAGGGCATCTTATAAGACTGATAGACTGCAACGGTTGGACTTAAAAATCATCAAATGTGTTCTACTGAAGAAACAAAGTCACCTACATCTTGGATGCCCTGGGGGTAAGCAGATAAACATCAAATTTTCATTTTTGGGTGAACTATCCCTTTAACAGTTTTGTTCAACAACACTAATTCATTTGGAGTTGAAACAAGTGACTTTTGCTGAATTCGGAATTGCATACTAGCATACTACTATTACTATTTCTGCCATAGAAAGATATAGTAAAAAAAAAAGATATAGTATAGTAAAAAATTATGCTAGTATGTGGTTCCGAATATGACACTTGTGTCTGAAATCACCCCATATTCCGTTATATAGTACACTATTTGAGTCAACAGCTATTTGTAGCAGTGTCTGAAACCGTAATGTATACTGAACGATGAAAATACATACACTGTGAACAGTGCAACAAATGAATATCAACATCTCAATGCTAGAGGATGGTGTCCATAAAATTTACAGTGCACTCTGTCTAAATTCACTCATTCAGTGGACTGTATTAGTGGACTGATGTAAGGAATAGTGAATGAAGATACATTGTGATTTTAGATACATCCAGTGTTCAAGAGTCATTGAATCATTCTTTTAACCAATTCATTCCTTAACATCACTGTGTTGCTTAGAGATGCACAGTGGTTTATTCTGCCGTGGCTTTGTTCAGCTTTGTTAGCTTAGCAACATGCTAACATCAAACTCTTTTAGGATCAAGTGCTCTTTATTTGTGTGTCACAGAAAGTTGAATACTACAATTTTTTGCCTACTGCATAGAAAGGAAATAGGCATATTCAGACGCAACCAGTGTCGTCTTCTGGGATGTTAAGTGGAAATTCGTATTCTTTGAATCTGACTGAAATGCTGACACATAGTAATTTGGACAGATGGGTAGATCCAGCAGGATATCCAGAGAAAATATCATTCTTAGCCGCGGCCCCCTGTGGATGACTGATAGATGATGTACGGTCTTTAACCACACCCCTTTCTTTGAGTGATGGGATGTGTTTCTTATCCATCTCAGTGTGTCGAGAGCTCTAATTTGTGCCTCCCATGGATTTGATTGGCAGTAATAAGCCTGCGGCTTTCGTTTCCTGTCCGCCCAGGAGAGAAAGAACAGTGAGGAAAGCAGACACAGGAAACGCATCACTGAACCCTGACAAACTGCTCCACGATCCCTCTTTCCCATCACCCCATGATTACACTATGAACTTGACCTGCCCTTTGAGATGGTTTTGATAGGTGGAAACACTTTTGTTTTAGCTGTCAGCATCTCCAGTCCGGTTTTCCCAGAGTTTCCATTTTCCCACAGTCGCTTTTATAGTACTTCAGTTAACACAGAGCTAGCGGCGACTGCAGCGCAGTTTGAAACACAATGGACTCTAGCTCTTCACGCAATGAGACTCTATGCAAAGAGCTTTGAGACCAGCTTAACCAGACAAACAAAACGTTTTCTAAGCTGTGTAGGGCTACCTCAGTCCTTTGTCAGTTTTTTTTCGTGAATGGCCATTAATGTATTATTTACAGTCTTTCCCCACTTTTGATCTCTTGCTCCCTCTCTCTTTCTCACTGACTTGCGCTCTTGTTTTTTAATCTCTTACATGCTGATATGCGCTGGTGTCATCTTTTAGCCTTCATTAAATATTTTGTACTTGCCAAGTGCTCGCCGTAGCACTAATCATATTAGCTATGCTGGAAAAAGGGCTTACATAAGAAAGCCAACTGGGAGAGGTAGATACACAGAAAGAGAGAGATAGCCAGGGGTAGAAGAAGGTCAGAGAAAGGAAAAGAAAGACCAGTGACCTTTTTAAGCACATCGGTAGTTTTTTATTTGCAGTTGGGTGTTTGGTTAAAGCAGCTCAGGATTGTGAACGGTGGAAAGGGAAAAGTGAGAGATTACGACTATGGTTGAAATAGTATACTAGCATACTACTTTTGTACTATTTCTGCAGGACGAAGCTTTATTTAAATAGAATAAAAATGACATTAAATAATTGAAGCTTTTTTAAGACCATTAAAGTCAACGTGAAATGATAATTCCCCCTATTTATTTTGTAAATACATGTAATAGATCTTATTGTGAATGATTCATGTACTGTATGTGTTAATTTTTTTTTACCTCATAATTTTTTATAAAAATGGATGCATGTCACAACATGGGAAAAAAAACCTGCCGTTACTTCTGTTTCATTGCAACTTAATTTTATTTTGCATTGTCACATTATTTTGATGACAAGTTAACATTTTTCACCTGATTTCATTACCATAATTTACATTTTACATGACATTAAATTGACCTGACTAATCTGAAAATAAAATTAAATAAAATTAAATTAAAAATAAATGGGTGTAGGATTGTCTTTAAATTATTTTTTAATCAGAAATTGCTAGTAAATTCACATATTAAATTAAACATTAATTTTTTAAGTAGAAAGACTGAAATAGCATTTTCTTGTAAAACATGCTCAAAAAACAGTTTTATTTACAATTTTGAACATATTTTACATTGCTACTTGCTGCCTGCCAAAATAAGCAGTACATGTGACCTATTTCCAGTGTTATTATTCTATATTAAGCTTTTTTTTTTTACTTAAAATTTAATTATGCAATGCAAAATAATAATTTTTATTTCAAAGATGAACTTTTTCTCGAAAGAAATTTAATGAGTTTGCATGACAGCAGTGAAGCATATGACTGTTTGAAATGTTTGTGTCACTCTGCATAGTGCATACTGCTTTACTATACAGTTTATAAAAATAGGTAGTCTGTACACAGTATAGCTTTTGTCTTCTACAGATACTTTGCATTCATGGAAGAGCCTGTGTATGATAATTATGTTGTGGCATTGCACACAGACACTGACATACTGATGTGCCACATTTACATTTTCATGCACACACACTCGAAGGGCTTCTGCACTGCTCAGCGGGTCCATGACCTGACACATCTTACCTGTCTCCTGTATCTGCTGGGGTTAAAGACTGCCCTCACTGGCCACTTAGAGGAAGAATTGATGTCTATTCTTCTCTTTTTTAGACTACAAGCACAAGATTGCTGAGTAGACTTGTTGGGTTGTTGGATCACCCCTGAATCTTACATGCGATATATATATACAATGTTTGACTAATTTACTAGTAAAATGTGTCAGTGTGTGTTTGTCCCCATACGCATTATTTGTCTTTATTGTGATTCTGAATTTCCGTATTGATCCAGTTTAAAGCTGAATTTTTAGCATCAGTCTACAGTGTCACATGATCCTTCAGAAATCCTTCTAATATGTGACCCTGGAGCACAAAACCAGTCTTAAGTCGCTGGGGTATATTTGTAGCAATAGCCAAAAAAACATTGTATGGGTCAAAATTATAGATTTTTCTTTTATGCCAAAAATCATTAGGATATTAAGTGAAGATCATGTTCCATGAAGATATTTTGTAAATTTCCTACCGTAAATATATTAAAACTTAATTTTTGATTAGTAATATGCATTGCTAAGAACTTCATTTGGACAACTTTAAAGGCGATTTTCTCAATATTTAGATTTTTTTGCACCCTCAGATTCCAGATTTTCAAATAGTTGTATCTCGGCCAAATATTGTCCTATCCTAACAAATCAATGGAAAGCGTATTTATTCCGCTTTCAGATGATGTATACATCTCAATTTAAAAAAATTGACCCTTATGACTGGTTTTGTGGTCCAGGGTCACATATGTTGATGATTTATTATTATCAATGTTGAAAACAGTTGTGCTGCTTCATATTTTTTGTGAAAACTGTGATACATTTTTTTCAGGATTTTTTATTGAATAAAAAAAGTTCAAAAGAACAGTTGTTTTGTAACATTAAAAAAGTCTTTGCTGTCACTTTTGATCAAATCAGTGCATCCTTGCTGAATAAAAGCATTCATTTCATTTTTTAAAAATTACTGACTCCAACTTTGCATCATTCAATGCAATAGTAATATATATCTGTCCTAATTTCTTCTGTCATGTCATAGAAATCTACCATGCACAATTCAATAAAATAATCAAAACAGGCATAAAATAAATAACAAATATCGACTTGCTTTTTTTTGTTATGGGTAGAAATGTATGGCACAATGACCTGTGACTGACATTCTATTGACGGGGTTCAGAATTCATGGAGCTTTGACAGTGATCCTGTGTAATATGTCGTGATGTGGACACTATAATAGCGTCTGTCTTCGTCTGTCCTCCACAGCTGCGTCCAGCTTCAGCTTCTGTCGGGCTGCGCTGGAGCACACAGTCTCAGCAGAGGAGCTCAACTATCAGCTGCCACGCAAGCCCGGGGGCAACCTGACCTGGCATGAAGGACGCGGCCAGAGGGTGACGAGGAGGACCGTCAAACTGCTGCAGCAGCCCGGCACAGAAGGAATACAGGTACACAATCACAGTCACGCTACCCACAGGAGAGAAAGCACAAATCAGGTCCCTCTACCATCTTAATTGTTTCCTCTGGAGTTTCAGGAGAGATCTATTTCAACAATGTATACAGAAAGACTACAAAGCTTTCATATCAATATGAACTATGTAACACATGTTTAATTGTGTTTCAACACTGTTACTGTATGCTTTTTAATTTTTCAAGGAAGCTCTGTGACAAATTATTATTATTATTATTATTAATAATAATAACAAATGTGTAAAGACAGAATATTAAAGGAAATTATAATGTTACGAAAGATTATGTCAAATAAATGTTTTTTTTCTATTATAATAATAATCAATAATTAACACTTTGGCAAACAGTGTCCTCTGTTAAATATTACTAATTATCTGAGTGGTTGTCAGTTCAGTTACTATTCTTATTCTTATAAATGTTTTTAATGATATTATTTTTACTAAACTGACAACTATTCAGAATTTATTTTTTTATGATTATTATTGTTATTAGTAGTAGTAGTGTAGGTCCAGACGCTACATACTATTAGTGCAGCAGGGAGACCGTGCCACATTAGACAACTTCAAGCTGTTGTGGTTGCACTGAGACAGCGCTCGTGTATGTTGTAAACATTACTATCTGTCACAGTGTTGCCAAGTCTGCGGTTTTCCCATGGAATTGGGCTACTTTAACACTGTTGCCACGGGTTATTTTTCATGTCCATGGGTTGAATCGACCCCAATAACGTGTATTTTAGGCCCCAAAATGCGTTTTTTACCAGGGGACCCCCTCAAAACGTGGTTAGTTTGGGCTAGTTTTGGGCTAGTTTGGGTGATGTAAAAGAGGAAAGCAGGCATTTGGAGTCGGACCAAAGCACTGTGAGGCAAGGGAGGGGGAGACACAAAATGTTTCTAAACTTAAAACGCATTTTTGCCCCGTTTGCGTTTGTGTTGTTTTACTACTTACACAATTATTTAAAGTATAAAACATTGGTATTTACAATACACAGCATGGCTTTTAATCATATTTTTAGGGGGGGCAACCCTTAGATGGGGGGTCCTGTTCCCCTGATACCCCCAGATTTCCGCCTATGATTGAAATCACCAGTTAAATCTGACAACAACTGTCTCATAAAAGTTGTTTATTTTGCTCAAATAGCATTGAAAAAAGCTTATTTTTCAGGCTAGACCAGACAGTGCGCATGCACAGTACTAAGCACATGTCTCAGAACTCTTACTGTTTCTATAGCAACCGGGACTTCTAACGGCAGCTGCAGTGATGCAATGACTTTACCGATTAGCGATTGGCTCTTTTGCTCAGAAGGCGGGGCTTCGTTCGATTGAGCGGCCTTATTGAGTGTTTCATATTACCCCATTCAAAACTATACGAGTGACACGTCTTGGGTATTCTATAGTCTTTGGCTCCACAGAGCAATTGTTTACACTTCTGATTGAATTCACCTTATTAAAGGTTTGCTTTTCGTTCTCTTTGCATTTTACATTAGAATAAGAGATAGCATTTCTCACTGCTCACTGCTTAACCCTGATTGACCAATCGCAACATTCAGCAATCTGATATTTTCTAATGTTCGCGGTCATTCATGACAATGCTTCAGGAATCAGACCACTCATCCAGATAACTGAAACCTGTACTATTTTATTCTTTTTCATATCACACCACAGGTTCTTGTTTTATAATCCATCTTGAGTCTCATTTATCAACTGCAGTGAAAATGACCTCAGAAAACATCAGTTTTAAAATTACTGTAATACTGTTGCAGTGTTTGCCTATTTCTTTTTTGGCTGATAGTGTTTGGAACATTGTAATAGACATTTTTAAGATTAATAACTAATAATTTCAGCTAAAATCAATATTATATGCCCACACATTTATTGATTTATTTTGTCAGGTGCATGTGTGATAAGTGGGAAACATGATACATGCACATCATTATTATTTTGTGATAATGAACTGTAATAATATTGATCTTGTATATTAAAGGTGCATTCAGTAGTTCAGTGCTAATTTTTAAAGTTTTACACATTAAAAGATAAATTGTTTTTGTGGAGAGTCATCTGAATAATGTAGAATGATGTAAAGTCTGTCAACATAATATTTTTCTATAACAAGTGTTTTAATTATGTCACCCCTCCAATGTATTTTACCATATTAAAATGATGTGATGCCTCTGTAGATACTTGTTGTTTTTTGGTGATGTGAAGAGAGAAAATTAGAAAATGAAACACCAATATTATAGTGCTTTACCCGAAGAGACAATGAGAGAATCAGCACCTGTATATGACTGAAGAATCAGAAAGTCTGAAGCCAGAAAGACAAAAAATGAGTGCAAACATTGCAATTTTTATTGTATAGGTAAGTGAATTATTGTATAGACCACTCTCTAAAACTGTATCAGTGTGATTTACACAAAACTCAGAAAAATTAATGCTAATCCACATCGATAGATGGCAGCGTCTAATAACATTGTACTTTAAATTGTTTTTGTGGAGAGTCATCTGAATAATGTAGAATGATGTAAAGTCTGTCAACATAATATTTTTCTATAACAAGTGTTTTAATTATGTCACCCCTCCAATGTATTTTACCATATTAAAATGATGTGATGCCTCTGTAGATACTTGTTGTTTTTTGGTGATGTGAAGAGAGAAAATTAGAAAATGAAACACCAATATTATAGTGCTTTACCCGAAGAGACAATGAGAGAATCAGCACCTGTATATGACTGAAGAATCAGAAAGTCTGAAGCCAGAAAGACAAAAAATGAGTGCAAACATTGCAATTTTTATTGTATAGGTAAGTGAATTATTGTATAGACCACTCTCTAAAACTGTATCAGTGTGATTTACACAAAAACTGATGGCAGCGTCTAATAACATTGTACTTGAAGTACCTGAATAATGCTAAAGAACTGGTGGGTTATGCTACAATATATTAACACTAAAAAATATTCACACTAAATATCAGATCCAAACAGAATAGGTAATTTGAGTCATAAAATGTTTCCCCTACTTCCCATATGCAATTACGGTTGCATTTGAAGACAATTAGTACTCAGTTTTAATGAGCTTTTTGTCAAAATATTTCCTCTGTGATGTTCCTCAATGAATATATTCCACAAACATCCTGGACACTACCATTCATATGCATGTAGTATTATAGCATATCACCTACGGCCATGTGAGACGCAACCTGGTATTATGAAGAATGTTGTGTAATCGTATAGCAGAAGTCAAGCGAGCCTCCCGGCAGCCGGTCCTGTTGTCTAATTGGCCGTCCCACAAGCCCAGTCTCCAATGAAATCACAACACTGCCATAGAAATGACTTGGTGGTCATGAATCCATCATTACCAGATCATATTCTGAGATTAAACTTCCATTACACATGATTGCACTTGGCAGAGGTTGTGGGTAGAGCCCAGTTAGTGTGACAAAATGATGTCCTTTGCAAGATGTTATGTTGTGGCTTATTCTAACAAGGCTTATCTCATGGGGCCAGTCCTGGCATGAAAATGAGTTTTGCCGATGGGATTTGTGTTAAAGATAACATTAATTTACTGCATTTGGCTGGAGACTGGGCTGGGAATGATTAGGGATAAACTTTTGTTATTTCAAGGTGAGCAAAAGTGTCAGATTGCTGTTGGCTAGATTGTCAAGGATAGAAATAATTAGGACGACCATGACCATGACTAATGAACTATGTACGAGAATGGTTTCACAAGCGGTTTATTTAATTACCCACAAGATGTTCTTGTTTTTTTTATTTTGCATTTCATTAAGGTGTAAAATATTTTTCAGAAGTTATCTTGTCAGAAGTAATGTACTGTATAAGTACTGTGTTTTAGGACCAGTATTGCCTCCTATTAACGGTCCAAGCACAAAGTGCTGGAACCCTATTGTGTTTGTGAGGATTTTCTTCTTAATAATTTTTTTTTTCTGCCCTAAAACTGTCTGGGGGTCAGAGACCGTAAGTCATAGAGACACCAAACTTGGTGGGCTCACAGACACTAGGTGGCGCTATAATAAGGAAATTTGCATTTTGGGTCATATCTTCAGAACCATAAAGGCCTATAATCAAATTTACTTTTTTCCCAATGAATTGATGGTTTCACTTTTGTAATTTTTCCGCCATTTTGTATTTTTGAAAAATCTGTTTTTCGAACTCCTCCTAGATCGTTGGTCCAATGCGCATAAAACTTCACATATCATCTCCAGACACTCATGACAAAAGAATCATGATCAAAAGATTTGCTTTGATGAATCAAAAGAATTTTGGTCGTCAGAGCGTTACAAATATGTAAGTGAATTATTTGATCAGGCAACATGTCTTAAAGGGGTCATATGATGTTGCTAAAAAGAACATTATTTTGTGGGGGGCGTGTTAGAACGAGCCGGTTTAGGTAGGCGTGGTTGACTCTTAATTTTTATAAAGAATATCTCTTTGGATTTGAGACTTTAGTTTTTGCAACTTTACAGATCTTCTTTATGCACCAAGAGCTTGTAACACTCCAAAGAGAAAGGAAAAATTGAAATTGCATCATATGACCCCTTTAAGGTATCCTCTGACATGACACAGATATTTCAAAAACATGGCTGCCAGCAGCCAATCAAACTTCAGTGGCTAATAACTTCAAATCTTAATGGCCTACCATTACAAAAATGGAAATAATCATACATTGTGTGAAAGTGAAAATATCTGTACTAAATTGTGTGAAAATCAGCCACAAGGTAGGACTATAAAAAGCAAATTTAATCCTTGCTTTATGCCCTTCCAAGAATTTCTCACTTTTATAATTATCTATCAATTCTATCCCCCATTCTAATTTGTTTGTTCGAACTTGATCTAGGCTGTTTATCTGATTTGCACAATACTTGGCATGTATCCTCCCCATATCCTCATGACAAAAATTTTGATTTGTCAAAGTGTTCCAAAAATATGAATTTCTAAAAATATTAATATTAATTAATTATAAAGTTAATTTGTCTGGCGATGACAAATGGACAACAAGAGCAAACAAGACAAGTTTCATTAACTTGCACAGATTACTAATCTGAACAATTTCTGAAACTTTGAATTACGAGCACTTCCTGTGTTTAATTGCCTCTTTATGATGAATCGCTTGTTGTATCCCTCAATTTGTAAGTAGCTTTGGATAAAAGCGTCTGCTAAATGAATAAATGTAAATGTAATGCAAATGTAGTTTCAGCAGCAGTGACGTGGTGCTAAAACTACTCAAACAACGCACGCACATTAATGATGGCTTCAGTGAGGGCAGTTAAATCTTTATGGGGTGTTCACACAACACCAGGTGGCTGTATATTTGGTTTCAGTAGGTGTTCCTGCTGCTGCCCTGACATTTCTGTCTGCACCACTGGCCAGTGGCCACAGCTATTGAAAATATGATTGCAAATGGAATATATTAACGGTAAAATAAGATATTTTTAGTAAGCACTTCCAGCTTAAAATAAATTCTGGATTGCACAGCACTTTAATATAAATTGTAGTAGCACATAATGCATCATAGCGTAAGATAAATGGTTACCATTGCATGAATCAACGTCTCACAAGAATGCTTTTACTAATAAAGTAAAACTAAATAAAACTTTGCAGCATTGCTGGTAATCCACAGCACCGCAGCAATGGTTGCCAGTCTTATATGACCATTATATTACTGATGAAAGGGACAAGAGAATGAGGAAGACAGACTAAATACAGGGTTAATGGAAAAAGGAAAACAAGTAAACTGTCTGATTCCTTCATGGGAACAGTGCCATACAAATGTTGTTTAGCATGCAGTGGGTTTAGTCCATTAAAGCAGAGCTGTGATGAGGCCACCTGAGGTTGACAGCCAGAGGAGATTGGCCTCCAGATTTGTTTAGTTTCCTCATTACTGCGAAGGTTACCGACCCCATCAGCGGCACAAAACAATTTAGAGAAGCACACAGATTACCAAAAGTCAGCAAACTTAGCCAGCCTATCTTAATTAGGCTGAATGGCTCAATCTTTTCACAACAGCATACAGTTCTCCGTTAATCTCGGATAAATGGTTGGATTCCAGTGAAAATGAAAAAGATGATTCTGAGTTGTGAGTTGCTTTTTTGCCCTGTGTGTCTGAACAGATGTTGTGGGAACCTCATAATGAATGCAGACCCGTGTCTGAAGTCTCATATCAGTCAGTTGTCACCAGGCTGAGAGGGATCATTGAGTTCTTATGCATGTAAGCTGTCCTGGCGCAAAGGATTGTGGGATTGGAGGCAGTCTGCAGAAGAAAAGAGAGATGGAGAGACAAGCGAGAGTGGGGGGGGGGGTTGTACCTATTCGCTGTATGAAAGATTATGCTTGTGTTGAAGAATGACATGACCAGACAGAAGGACGAGCGGAAGAGCAACACTGATTGATTGGAAGGATGTAAGAAAGAAAAAAAGATTATGGCTAGAGTGCTAGTTTTAGTACTTTAGTACTTTTAGTACTGTTTAAACTTACAGCAGTGTCAGAAGTTATACAGGGCTTGAGACAAAAATGACTCTGAACATGATAAACTGTTTAGATGTGTACAATGTATTGAATTCCTCTATTCTTATCTGTTCTCTTTAATGTATTTCTTCATATAATTCTAATTATTTATACTGTATATTCTACAGTATACATGGGTTTAGTGTGTCTTAGTGTGTTTTATTGATTTATATTTTTAATTTCTTGTTGGTAGACTAATTAACAGCTGATTAATAACCATCATTTTCCAAAGTCAAAATGTATATTAATTAAATTATTAATTTGAAGAATTTAATGTAATGTTGTTTTTATGGTTTGAAAGAATATTAAGGTAAAAAAAAAAAATCTAAAGGTAAAAAATATCTAAATCTACTATCAACTATTAAGCTGAATTGATTTGAACTGAACTGATAAATTTAATTTAGTCAAACAAACTGAATTGAACAAAGCTGACTTGATCGGATTTAGAAGGAAGTGATTTGAAGTTGGTTCAATTAATTGAATTAAACAAAATTATACAAAATTATATTGAAATTACCTAGGGTGACCATACGGGCCATTTTTACGGGACGTACCCTTGCCAGGATTTCTATATTGCCTAAAATATTCAGGTTTTGGTTGTTTGCACTGTGCAGATCGATCGTTGTCTGACATTCACAAGAGCTATAGAGAGCAGAGCAGAGCATCGCTTTGATCGTTCTCTGTAGATCTCACCTTCTCACGTGCCACGATTGGTCGATCATATACAATACCTGCATGTTATTGGTCAAACTACTTTGGATGTTTTAGGCAATATAAAAATCCTGGCCAGGACGTGTCCCATATGAACGGCACATATGGCCACCCTAAAATTACCTGACCCCAAAGAGAAATGATTTAAACTGAACTAAACTACAGTAAACTGAATTATGCTGAACTAAAATAAAATTAACTAAACTGAACAGAACTAATTGAACTAAAATTATACTGAACTGAATTGAACTGAATAGACCTCAGTATGAATCGAACTGTACTAAGTTATTCTGAACTCTGAATATAAATTAATTTAAATGCATGGAACTACTACAGTCAACTAAATTATACTGAACTAAATTTATTTATGACCTGACCTGTACCGGACTGAACAGAAATGAATCAAACTGAAGTGAATTAAGTTGAAATAAATTGTACTGTAATTGTAATTGTAACTAATGAACTGACTTGACCTGAAAATAATTGAATTGAATTGAAGCTAAATTATGACCTGAACAGAAATGAACAGAACTGCTTGGACTACAGTGAACGCAATTATACTGAACTAAATTGTTTTTATGGTTTAAATGAGCTATAAAGGTAAAAAAGTCTAAATCTACTACTGTATTAACTATTCAACTCAATTGATTTGAACTGAACTGATTACTTCCATTAAGTCAAACATACTGAACTGACCAGACCTGAATAGAAATAAATTGAAGCTGAACTAAATTATTCTAAACTGCACTGAACTAAAGTAAACTAAATTACACTGAATTGAACTACAATGAACTGAACTGACCTGTACCGAAATGAATAGAAATAAACTGAATTGATTTATGTTAAATTATGCTGAACTAATTTGAAAAGAAATTAACTGAACTGACTGAACTTCAGTAATCTAAATTGAACTGACCTAAATGGAACTATAAACTTACAATGAACTGAACTAAGTTGAAATGAACTGGAGAGACAGGCAGGAAAGCATTAGGCAGAAATCATTGGATTTACGAGGAAACACAAGCAGAATCTCGTGTTTAAGTCAAGAGAGTGAGAAACAAGCAGCACAACAAGGTCAGTGTTACATCACCTATTTACATGGTAACAGACTCGCTGTGTGCTTCAGATTGAGTCCACTAACTCATTTTGATCTCTGATTGTATCTGAGGTTGTAAGAGCAAAACGGTCTCTAAGACAGAGGGAGCAGGCCGAATATTAAAGAGATGCATGTGCCTTAAAGTTTAATCCCTGATTCAGCTCCAGCGGGTGAAATCAGAGAAACACCGCCAAGACAGGAGGAGAGAAGATGAGAAGAATAAAAGGACACAGAGAAACAAACAGACATACAGAAAGAGTGAGACAGAAAGAAATGGACAATAAAGGAAAAGAGAGATTTAGAATGATTGAAGGAGAGTTTCAGGGATAGTTCGAAAAAGACGCAAAAAAATTGAGGAGGGAAGATTTTGGAGGTTGGAAAGAAGAATATCGTGGTCAACTGGGATGTTTTGAGGGAAAACTGAAAAGAGACTCAGATCATGTTGAATAATCTATACATATATAATCACACGTATTAAGAATGTATAGCAGAGGTTCAGAACATGCGCCCTAGAGGATATAAGGCATGAAATGATTTGCCAGCAGAACTTGATACACTCAGTAGTGCTCATGGACAGATACTGTAAATTCACTCACTTGAACTTGATACCATTTATCTTAAAGGGTTAGTTCACCCAAAAACGAAAATTCTGTCTCACCCTCATGTCGTTCCAAACCCGTAAGACCTTCATTCATCTTCTACACAAATTAAGATATTTTTGATGAAATCCGAGAGCTCTCTGACCCTCCATAAACAGCAGCACAACTGAAATGTTCCCAGGTCCAGAAACGTAGCATCGGTAAAATAGTCCATGTGACATCACTGGTTTAGTCGTAATTTTAGGAAGCTACGAGAATACTTTGTGTACAAAAAAAACATTTCATTATTCAACAATTCTTGTCCCCGAGTTACCGTCTTCCACCATTTTGGAGAGAACCCCAGAACGTAATCAATATAATCAGCGTTGTTTATGTTCAGATGTCCTTACTATGTTTCTGGACCTGGGAATATTTCAGTTGTGTTGCATTCAGTTGGGTCAGAGAGCTCTCAGAATTCATCAAAAATATCTTCATTTGTGTTCTGAAGATGAACGGAAGATGAACGAAGGTCTTGGATTTGGAACGACATGAGGGTGAGTAATTAATGACAGAATTTTCATTATTGGGTGAACTATCCCTTTAAAGAAATAGTTCTTCTGCATATCATTCTAAACCTGTCAGGCTGCAAAAATGACAACAAATGACCATACAATTAGCCCATACACTGTAAAAATATCCTTTAAAAAAGATGGCGACTATATTTTGGCATTTTGGTGACTGTATGTTTTATATTTAAACCCAATATTTTAACAGCAATAGTATATATTTTATTAATGCACATTAATTTTCATTAAGCACATACAAGACTACCAGTGAAAGTTTGGGGTTGATAAGATTTTTTTTATTATTAAATCTCTTATGCTCACCAAGGCTGCATTTATTTGTAAAATACAGTAAAAATATTGTGAAATATTATTACAATTAAAAATATCTGTTTTCTATTTTTGAATATGTTCGAATATTTCTGTGATCAAATCTGTATTTTCAGCATCATTACTCCAGTCTTCAGTGTCACATGATCCTTCAGAAATCAGTCTAATATGCTGATTTGCTGCTCAAGAAACATTTCCTATTATTATTATTATTATTATTATTATTATTATTAACTATTATTATTCATTTGTATCAAAACAGTTGTGCTGCTTAATATTTTGTGGAAACCATGATTTCTTTTACGATTTTTTGATGAACATAAAGTTTGAAAGAACAGCATTTATTTGAAATATTTTGTAACATTAGAAACATCTTAACTGTTACTTTAAAAAAAAAATCTATTTAATGCATCCATGCTAAAGAAAAGCATTAATTTCTTTAAAAAATCATACTGATGCCAAGCTATTGAATGGTAGTGTATATAAATAGCTGAGGAGGACATGGCTGTTCCTCTAATCATGCATCAGCTTGATGTATTCAGACTCATCTCACAAAATGACCGCCCAGATCGGGCCGCCCCTCTCCTTACAGGTTCAATCCCCTGTGTATTATTAATGACTGTATGTTTCAGGCTGGACAGAATCAGGTCTCATGGGTTCAAGGGTGGCTGTGTAATGCCCAGAGGCTTGGGAGAGATAGAGGGTGATGGATGGCTGGGAAAGAGGGAGCAGAGGATGGAGGAGCTGAGGGTGACTAGCAGCACTCACCAGATCCTCTTTGCTTTCTGTCTCATCCTCATTCTCATCTCCCACTTTCCATAAATAGGGTACACTGTGGTGTGCCATTACGGTTTCTTATCTGAGAACTACCGTATTGACCCGAATATAAGACGATGTTTTTTTTCTTGGAAATACATCTGAAAAAACGCGGTCGTCTTATATTCAGGGTCTAGACTTTGACATGTCAATAATACACCCACAACACTAGGTGGCGCCAAATACGCATAAAACGAGTGTGCCATGAAATACGTAATGTAATGCGTGTTGTAAAGATCGCGAGTAAAAACAAAAGAAAAAGAAAAGCTTACATCTGCATGAGTCGTGACTGTCACGTTAGCCTGATGGGACCAAACTCCCTTTGTGATTTTAAAACGTAAGACAGTACCCAGATTTGAAGACTACAGTAAGATTTAACTTCTACTGTTAATAAGATTTTGGTAGGCTACTATTAGATGGATAGCCTAAATGTCCTAATTCAGATGGGCTACCTGTTTTTTTTTTTTTTATGGTATATCAAAAAGTGTATATATTTTAAAATGTGATTGTTGGTAGATCTTACCGGTTTTTACCATACTTTCAAAACAAAAATTTAAATATAATAATTGAAGACAAAATGTGTTTTACTGAGAAAAAACAAGATTTGGTTTTTAAAAAGCCTTTTTCCAAAAGGTACATCTGGAAAAAGGGGGGACGTCTTATAATCAGGGTTGTCTTATATTCGGGCCAATACGGTATATGTTAGATAAATATTGTCTAATATACAGTGCAATTTAAGCTATATCATGAAGAGCATTATCTCTATTTGTGTCCCAAATTTTGCAAGCAACACTGTTACCACTTTTTTCCCTTTTACAAAAAAGCAATTATTTAAAATAATGCCACACAAGAAGTAACATCATTTGTGTACTTCTTAGGGGAAAATTAGTAGATGAGTAAATTATATAATTTCAGTTTTATACCAATTTTGATGAATGCATTCATCAGGTTCAACCATTCAACTCTGTTTCCCAGGTTATTGTAGCTACTGACTGACAGTTTAATTAATACTTTAAATACAATTGCAAGCCTGTAACTTGTGTTCTGCAGCAGTTTATTATTATATTAATATTATTATGTTAGTATATTGTTTAAAATTTATATAAATGCATTTTTTTATTTTATTTTGATGTTCACTGGAATATGTACAGTAAATTATGTCATAATTTTCCCACCCCCATGTCATTTTAAACCTGAATGATTGACTTTCTTGAAGAATTTTGAAGAAACCAAACAACGTTGGACCCATAGACTGTATAAAAACATGGACGTAGTGTCCGTGACGTCACCCGTAGATTTCCGAAGAGCGTTTTTGAAGCTCAAAATTGGGCTGAGGCGGCCATCGCCATCTTAGCAGCGCGTCACCGCGCATCGGTGCCGAACATAGACTGTATAAAAGCATGGACGTAGTGTCCGTGACGTCACCTGTAGATTTCCGAAGAGCGTTTTTGAAGCTCAAAATTGGGTGAGGCGGCCGTCGCCATCTTAGCAGCGCGCCACCGCGCATCACTCCCGGATAATCAAAAATGGGCAAAGAGACGGGAGCAGGTTGCTGAAGCCGTTTTTTTCTGCTGTAAAGTTGGGCATTTTAACATGGGGAGTCTATGGGATTGACTCTCTTTTGCAGCCAGCCTCTAGCGGCCAGTTGATGAATTACAGTTTAAGTCACTTCCTTGTTGGCTTCACGAGAGAGAGGGGGAGGTTGCCGCTTGATTGGACCCCATTGACTTGCACTTGTTTGGACAAAAACCAAAATGAAAAAAAAAAAAAACAACTTTGGTTTGGAACAACATGAGGGTCTTAATGATGACATTATTTTATTTTATTTTATTTTAATGTTTTGAGTGAACTATCCCTTTAAGAGATCAAGCCAAAATATGACTCCTATTACACACAGAGAAAAAATATGCAGAGGATTAAGTGACTTCTCTTTTTCTCTTTTATATTATATTCTGTCAGTTGAATGCTTCTGGCCTGTGCTGTGCTTTCATTTGTTTCATCTCTCTGTTTGACATTCTCTCTTTTTCACACAGAATCATGTTTTCAGCCTTTTACAAGTTCAGTCCTGTATGTTGAGCCATCTACTTCAATGTTCTGCTTTCACTAACTCTTCATGAAAATAAAATGTTCCATGTCTGAATCTGTATCTTTCTCACTCTCGTTCTGTCTGTTGTGTTTTGTCTGCTACCTAACTCAATGCCTGTCTCTTTCTGTCTGTTTTCCTGAGTGAAAATGAGCTTCTGTCTTCAGGTGTTGATTAATGTGTGACCTGCAGCTCCTGACAACAAATACTCCCTCTGCTACAAGAACTGCCATCCTTCTGACCGACCATAGTCCTTTCATTTGAAATACATATTCACTGCTTTTTGTTCAAATATAGAGACAGAGAGAAGTGGAAAGTTTGGGGTGTAGTTGAAGGGATGGTTGTGGCCTACGTGTATTACATTATCTATTTTGCTTCATTGTCCATTGTCAATAGTGTAGAGATATATGAAGCACAGCTCACACAGATGCCACTTTCCAACCAAGCAGCTTTACTGTGTGATTATCCTGATTGTGCGGGTTTTTATCAGGGATATTATCATTAATTAAACTAAAATTACAACTAAAATCATTAAAAACCCATTTACATTGTCAACTGAATTTTTTTTTTTTTTTAATTAAACATTTAATTTCTGCTTGTTGTCAAGGTATCATTTTTTAAGTCAAAACTGACATAAAAAAAGTAAAACAAATCGGTATATGCACATATTAAAAAAACAAATGAAAATGACAAAAATGCACAACAAAATTAAACAGAATGAAAATTAAAACAGAACCTATAAAAAAAAAATAGCAAAGCTATGATAGTATATCAATGTTATTAATTTCTATTAAAATTGCTAGATTTTACCAGCAAAATTTCGCCGAGCAACAGTAAATGTAAGCACACCTTAATTCAGTGCATTCGGTTTAATGTAGCCTAATACATGTTCCTGATTTTGTCTTGTGTTTAGACGTTTATGCTGTAATTCTTATCTCCTGAGTTTCCTGTTCCTATTTGTAGTCATTCTGCAATTTAATTAGTTGATTGTGTCTCCAGGTGTTCCTCATTTCCTTGTTACCTTAACCTTAATTCCACTATAGGGGACCTACTCTCAGCACGTCCATAAAAGTCCTTCGCCAGGTGATTTTTGGTCATCCTTGTTTTCGTTTGCCTTGTGCAGGCTGCCAGAGTATCGTGTATTGAGTAGCTGATGGTCAGGAAGGCATAAGACGTGTCCAGCAAAACGAAAATGGCATTCGGTGACGGTCGCGGAGAGGGGCCGTGCGTCGGCGCGACGGTATACTTCCACATTTGAAGCATGGTCCCTGTAAGTGATCTTGAGGATGCATCGCAGACATCGGAGATAGAAAACATACAAACTTCGAGTGACGTTTCCGTCATTTTCCAGGTTTTGCATGTAGTTTGTGGTCGGCACAACGATTGTGGCCAGGATCCACAGTTTAATCTGCAGGGAGAGGGAAGGCGAGCTCCAGATTGGACGAAGTCGTCAGAACGCTAGTCTCGCGTAGCCAGACCTTTAGACTGACAGCTGAAGGTGTGGAATCCATGGCAGCTTTCATTGGCCAAGGCACGCCCATGATGCCGTTTTACCGACATGTCAAACAACCAATCACAGTTCGTTTCGTTCATCATCACGTTTCGGGGCATGGAAATGTCGCCACAATAACAGACAGGTGTGTAAAACTCTCGGACGTTTTTTAAGGATTCTATGCCGCGAACTTGAAAAATTTCTCATACTTTTGAGAATCCAGCGGTTAGTTGATCCTGATAAGCGCTCGTCGTCACAGTTCTAAACACGATGGTTTTCTTCTTTCGTGAGGGGGTTTGGCGTCACGGCGTCTTTGTTTCCAGGCGGAACTCTAAAGAACGCGACACGCGCGTCTCCCGGAAATCCTGTATAATTCAACCAATCCGATGACGACTTCAAAACTCCTGAAGTGTTTCCACTTTTGTGTGCCATATGCATCAGATGTTTAGCCAACGGTCCGTGGGCGTGACGTCTGAGGCTGAGACTATCAGAACGTGGCACATGCTTGCGTCCCCATCCAAGTAGACGATGCTGCCAAGATAAGTGAAGTTTGCCACTTCCTCCACCTGTTGTCTACCGACAGTAATCGGGACTCTCGAGTTTGAGTAACTGATGCGGACAACTTTGGTCCTCTGCCCACTGATTCGGAGTTCAGCACTGGCTGCTTGATTTTCTCGTAGTGAAATCTCGTAGGGTAGTTTGGGTCGGCCGAAAACGACGAAATCATTTGCAAAATCGAGATCCGCAAAGACGAGGTTGCCACCTGTCCAGGTTATGTCGATGGAGTGGTGGCTGACGAAGTCGATGACGAGGAAGTATAGCATCAGCGAAAGCACGCAACCTTGTTGTACGCAAAGGAATCCGTTACCCTTTTCTTCCATCTGTACGCAGCAGAAAAAGCCTTGGTATAGGTTGTGAAAAATGTCAATGAATAGAGATGTCAGTGTCATTTCCTTGTTATCATTTGTATATTTAAAGGGGTCATATGATGCGATTTCAAGTTTTCCTTTCTCTTTGGAGTGTTACAAGCTGATTGTGCATAGATAAGATCCATAAAGACCGTGGCTTGTGTGCTGCAAACACATACCAGCTTCATCATTGTGTCTGTCACGCGACTCTGTTCCTCTTTCGGGCTTGAACTGATGGTAAAACTAACGACATTATTAACTGTCTTGATATTTACTTTGAAAGCTGACGCTCGCGATTATGGTAAGGGGTGTTACATTTCCGACGCGTGCTTGTGGTGTTTGGCCAATCATAATGCACTGTGTCAGCTGGCCAATCAGAGCAGACTGCGCTTGTCGGAAGGAGGGACTTTGTAGAAAACTAAGCGTTTGAGAGAGGCGGGGCATAGAGGACCTACAATAATGTACAGTATTTGAAAAATAATGTGTTTTTTGAACATTAAAGCATGTCAACATATTCTGTTACACCAAATACACAAAATAATGATCTTTAAAAAAAGCATCATATGACCCCTTTAAGACCTGGTTTCCCAGTGTTTCATTGTTAATTGTTAGATGTGTATACTATGGTTTCTTGCGTTTCCTGTTCCTTGTTCTGTTTTTTTTGCTCCTGCACTTAGATCCATGTCTCTGCCCACCATCCTTTGCTTCCTGCATTATAAATATATTCAGTTTCTTAAATATTAAATAATGTTGTGTTATGTGGTCTAAATAATGTCTTCTGGTGGTCTTTTTTTGGTGGTAAATGCTCATACTTGTCAAACATCCATGATTTTCCATAATTTGCATATTCACTTTGACTTTTAGAAATAAGACATTATAAAGATGTTTGCACATGCATACCAAGATTTGTCTCACAATGTAAGGTCTCTGGTAGTCACGATTAAATGAATCAGGCCTGTGAGCGTTTACTCTCATAGTTTACACAAGCTAGCGTTGCATTTCATCATGCTCTCACACAAGCGTAATATACCCCAGTAAAGGGTTTTATTACACACCTCTGCAGCAGGGAGCCTTATTCCGGCAGTCAGAACAAAGTGTGCGTGTAATTAGAAGAGCATTGTTTACACAGAAGCATGCAGCGCTAGTTGTTTTAATTAGCGTGTTCACAAAAAAAAGTACCTTATAAGAGCACCCTGAAGATATGAAAGCAGGCCGTTTTTCCATATTTGTCCTGCCTACTAATCCATCTGTAGTTTTTTAGTATGATAGATTGACATTTTTCAATTTTAAACCTGCTTTGAGCTTTTAAACCTGGTGGGAATGTTGTTTGGTGAACATATGGGCTACATATAGTTTTTGCTTCAGTTTTAAACTGGTTTCTGTCGAGATGGTGACAATAAAGATGTTTTCGCTCCACAGATCCAGCCAGGAGAGGCCTTCACTGTGTACCACACTAGCCCAACACTGTCCAGCTTATGTAAGCCAGTGGTGCTTTGGACCCAGCAGGACGTGTGTAAGTGGCTGAAGAAACACTGTCCACACAATTACCTGACCTACGTGGAGGCCTTCTCTCACCACGCCATCACAGGTACAGCACAGCTCTCTGGAAATACAGTGCCAGGGACTTTCAGAATTGTGTTTTCCAGGCTTGGAAATGTCATTAAAACTGGTCTAGACTTGATATTGTTCATGTGATGAGTAAAACTTAGTCAAAGTCATGCCTAATTTGTGAAGGAATCATTCTTTTGAGTCAGTTTTTTTTTTTTTTCATTCAAATGTTTACAAATCTGCCTGATGATCTATTGGCAAATCGATATCAGTGTTATTTTAGTATTATTGATATACTATTATTTTTTTGTCATATTCTGAATTCCTTTTTATTTTTATATTTTATGTTTCCATTTTAAATGTAGTTAAAGTTTTAGTAGTTTCAATGTTTTTGTCATCTTTATTAATTTTTTAAAATATATCTCTGTTTTTTTTTTTGTTTGTTTAGTTTTTTCACTTTTTAGTGATTTTAGTTCTTTAAATTAAACCAAAAGAAAATGCGAAATTATGCTTTGGAAACAAGCTGAAATAAAATGTTTATTTTTTTTAGTGTTTAATATATTTTATTTTATTATTTCAGTTGTTATAGTTAACTAAAGAGTTGTTATAGTTGACTAAAACTATAAAAAAAATACTTGTTACTTGCACACGTTAACTGAAATTAAAAAATATATAAAAATATGTGTATATATATATATTTCTCATTTTAATTTTGTTCAACTTGATCTACTAAAATAACTAGAAGTAAAACTTAAATAAAAATTAAAAGAAACTATATACACGTATTTAAAAACATCAAAAACTACTAAAAATGACAAAACGCAACAAAATTCATAAAACTTTAAAGTTAACATGTAAGTAGAAAATCTAAAAATAAAATAAAATTCCAAATATTAACAAAAATTCTAATAGTATCTCAATGATACTAAAATACCACTGATTTGAGTTAACCTTTATTTTATCACGAAAAGGCGTTTTTATGGTTTTTGTTTTATATGAAGCAAAATGATTTTTAAATGTGATTGTGCAGTCATTCTTTTATAAAGCTTTAGGATAATCATAGATCCGCCAAGCCTTACTGTGGTCTGTCAGAGGAACAGCTTTGGCAGATCACATCCTCTAACTAACACACTCTCATCCAACTCCCAGAGCTGTGTGCACTGAGTTCTCTCACTAATGGACAATTACACACCCTAATGTTGAGCCATTTGTCACATCACAGTCATTTCCATGAGACCTCGCCATATAGAGGTCACCAGAGCGGCGCATCCAAGTAATAAAATCATTTTACACTGCCATTCGTGCGTTTGTTCCTGGAAAATTAGCAGTGGATTTGGATTTACTAAAGGTGGACATTCAGCTTTTGTTATTTGTGATTTGTAATATCTGGCAGGCAGAAGATGTGATGTTATGAGTAGAGCTTTTGAATCACAGACGCCCCATTCAATGTCAAAGGAGTGTCAAGCCATATGAGTCATGTGACGTCTTCTAGCCAATCAGGGAAGAGTTGTGCCTTAGGAGAGATTTGATGGCTGGATGGTTTGTATTGGGATCAATGACATGTCCACGATAAAAACAAAATCTAGTTTAAAGTGCCACTAACACTAAGCTACCGGAGAGAGCTGCGGGGTCGGAGAAGAGAAAAAGACGGCGGACGAGCAACAAAAATTAAGTTTAACTAAAAATAAAATCTGTTTTTATTAAATCATAGTGTATATATAAAATGAATGAATATGCGAAATATTTGACTTAAATAGCCTAATTAACAGATTAACAAAACGAAAGGAAAAGACTGAGAGATATAGGCTATGTTGCTGAGTTTGGTTCATATGCTATTTGTGTGGCGCGGCGCTCTACGAAAGTCCAGGGAAAGGAAACCGAGATGACAGAAATAAAGTAAACACATTGCAGTTTCGAATGATCTGTATGACCAAAAATACAGAGTATTTTTTTGTTGTTTGTTTCCGCTGTTCGATCGCGCCGGCGCCTCACGCACACACATACAGCATTGCAAACGTTGTAGCCTGTTCATTATCAGAATAAAATAGTCAACCAAACATATAGATACACTGGTTAATTTAAATAGTGCGTAGCCTACTGTGTAGTACAATCCGTGCCGTTCAGCCTGAGCTCGGGCCAAATTACATTTGCTCATGTGACGACGATGTTTTTTAAGCGCGTTAGCCTGGATTACATAATGAATAATAGTTTAGCATTCAAATACATCGCAAATATGGACACATTTAATTGGATTAATGCCGAATGAGAGAGGTAGGCTGCGCGAGAACGCCGTTTGCTTTCAGTTTCGCATTGAATTAGCCTAATTCATTTTGGTTTGTTTAGCAACTTATATTTTTCATTCTTGTTTTCTTCTGAAACCGTTCAAAATAGCCTATAGGCTAGGTATTGTGTTTATTGTTTGTACATGATAATATTTCGCTTTATTTACCAGTGTTATTTATGAATGTAATAATGCGATTTGTGCTTATATTTTTTAACCTAAACTACAACGTAACATTAATGTAGACCTACATACCGGTATCTAAATATGATTTCATATATTTTATGCTATATAGACCTACCACGTTACCCTCCACTGGATGTAGAATGAGCAGCATTAAACTACATTTTGGCATTTTACAATACTTATGTGGATATTTTGGATGAAAGTAACTCAAAAGTAACTCAAAAGTAGTGTAATGCATTACAATTCAGAGACAGTAATATTGTAATGTAACTAATTACTTTCAAAAGACAGTAACTAGTAATATATAATGTATTACATTTTGGAAGTAACTTGCCCAACACTGTTGCTGGGGTGTGTCGAAAGACGAGGATCTTGTATCGACGATAGCCGGAGATATTGTCAAAAACATCAATTCTTGGATGGATTTGGCATTTCCATTTAATGTAGGCCTGTTACATTCTTATTTTTATTAGACCTATTATTATTATGAAGTTAGATTTATTATTAAATTTCATTATTAAATTAAAATTACAATTAATTTGCCACATAAAACCGCGTAACTGACGCGCTGCGAGGATAACAAAAGATAAGGCTATGAATGTTAACACTTCAGTCATCAATAAAAATCGTGAAATAAAAAGCTTTATTTAGCCTATTTAAAGAGCCGACTTTCAAAAACAACCTGTTTAATACGAAATACGCTTCTTCTCATTTTTTTTCCACTATGTATGGGCCACAAGAGAAATATTAAGGGGATAAATGAAAACAGTTAGCTATAATATACCGTTATCAGCATATGTTGAAGTAGATTCTTCTCGCCATCTCTGAGAGAATATGCGGCGTCAGATGCAGAAAGATTACTCCATCATTCTGTTTTTACTTTCACTTCCTGCTTATAGTGAATTGACTGAGATGAAGACGTTCTTGCGCAATAAATAACTCTTGCGCAAAGTTTGCACGTTGCTTATGTGATATCCATTGGCTCGCCTTCATGGTTTAAAACAGAAATATTTCCAACATTGCGGCGAAAGCAATTACCCCCCCAACCGAACCGTGACACCACTGTGTTGTATCAAACCAAACCGTGAATTTTGTGAACCATTACACCCCTAATATATATATATATATATATAT
>NW_015659001.1:360484-371372 GCF_001515625.1 Sinocyclocheilus rhinocerous | reverse complement strand
TATATATATATATATATATATATATATGTGTGTATGTGTGAATTTTCAATTGATATTTGACATTTTACAACCTGAACTAACCTTAGTTATTAAACTAGTTAGACTAGTTATTATTTATAGAGGTCCTTTATTATAATAATAATAATAATAATAATTTATAATTTTTTTCCCCATGTATGTTTCTACATGTTGGTTGCTTAGAACTAAAGATGTTATGCTCGTTTTTCAATTATTATTAATATTTAACATTTGGACAGCTGGATCACCCTTACATTAAGTTTTTTTTTCAATTAAGAATTTTTAAAAATTAAATTAGAATGTAAAAATGTCAATTAATGAGGTGTATTCATGTCATTGCATGTATACATTTTATTTAAATTCATTTTTGAAAAAAGTAATAGATCCTGACAAAAAAAAACAAAAAAAACAAGACCGACCCATTGTCATTTCTTGATTTTAAGCATTCAAAATTCAAGAATACTCAGTATATGTGTATGTGTAAATTGAGTGTTTACAGCAGTGGCTTGAACAAATAATAAGTTATGCTCCTTTTCTATTCTAACAACAGAAATCAATTGTGATCGTGTTTTTGTGCAGTTCCGGTGCTTTACTTCATATGTTTTAGGGTTATGTGTATGCATGTCATGGATCTTTCTGTCCTTCAGTGATGGTTGAACACAAGCACACATTTTAGCAGCATTACATTTAGTTAGGTGCAGTGACAAATGTCTGCCCCCTCCAAATGCCCCTTTAAGTAATTCATCCGGGCGCCGACACCGGCTAGAGGCTTTATTCTATTATCGGCGCTATTATTTATTGCTTCATTTATCAAGCCTCATTCTCAGATGGTGTGTGTCTGTAAGTGGCTGTTTGCGTGTGTCATTTCTCCTGGGTCATTGGCACTGTAGCTTGAAGCACTGTTACACACACTGCTGTAAAACACTGTAAGACACTGACTCATGTAAGACAAGACCGTCACTTGCTTCAGGCACAGAGTGCTTCTGCTCCAACACAGGTATTGGTCTTTTGAGTCAGATAACAGCTGCAAGTGTGAATTGCTTTGAATTATTATTATTATTATTATTATTATTATTATTATTATTATATTAATATTTATTAAATATTATTTTTTAATTAAATTTGTCCACCAAATCAGTCATGTGGTTCAACCAAAAGTGCAGAAAAAAACTGTAAATTATATGTACATTATAGAAGAGAGCAAAGACCTTCATGACTGAGTGTAAAGGTAAAAAAAAAATCTTAAAAATCTGATTTTCTGACAATGCAATGTTAGTTCAGTTTGTAAAAAAATTACCTTGAATATGTATTTTAAAATGTTTAAAAAAAATTAATAATAATAATGTCCCCAATCTGCACTGTGTACTTTTGATATGGCATATGATTTTTAAAGTAGATTTAAAAAATATTTTTCTTTTCTTACCTTGTCATTGACCTAGAAGCAAATCATAATTTTGCCTGGTTATTTTGCCAGTTCATGATATATTTATGTCATGAAGTAACTAAATGTCTTTTCAGTCCACTTTCAGTATTTTTTTTCAGTCTTTTTTGGTCATAAATGTAAGATAAATCGAAATAACCAAGTGTACTTTTTAAGACCAACTGTTTGAAACCATTTTTCTTTCTCCTCTTTACTCCAGCTCATCTTGTTTTTGATAGCACCTCTATCACTATCCTGAGGGTGTTATTTGGGAGCACATTAAACCCGTCAGCAGGGAATTCATTTTTGCTCTGTTCACCTGTGCTGTCTGTGATACACAACAGCCTCAGACAAACAGCAATCCTGGATAAAGTGTTTCTGGAGGGCTGAATTCAAAAGCACTGAATTAGTGTGTGTGTGTGTGTGTGTGTACTAGAGAGCTTTACAAAACATCTCAATGATGTGCACAATGGAAGCACCATATCAAGATGAAAAATACAATGCAGCTTATGAAAAACCCCACAATAGTCCAAATATCAACCTTAAGAAGCACCCCTGGCTAGTTACGGACGTTTCCATTATCAGCGTTATTAGCATCACCCATGCTCTAATTGTTCCTCTCAGCCTGCTGTGAGTGACTGGGAAGCGAATGCAATCCCCCCCAGCCATGTGTGAATTCCTGGAGCTGGAAACTGGGTCAGTGTTGGCCCATGACTGTCCTCTAAAGTCCCAGGGGCAACTGGAGGTTGCTCCATCACAGCACTCTGGGTCACTGGAGCATCTCTGTCCAATAATCCCCCATGAGCCCCTAGTAGTTAAATACACTAGCAATTGGTTTAACAGCCTATACATCAGACTTAACAGGATATACTTCAGTGACTGATGCTTTTTAGCATGAAGATGGATGAATGGAGAGCGCAGTTTGGAAAGATTGTTACATTAGCTTGAAGAATATGAATTTGTCCTGAATTTATTCTGAATTCGATGGTTTGATTTTGGCAAACGAGAACAACAGCATTCATATAATGAATATGATAATGCACAGAAATTTTGTTTAACCTTCCTGGTTTGGACTTGGCATTTTGCCAGTAATTTATACAGAGATGTATACAGTATAATGTAGAGTAGCCTGTTTTTATACAGTATATGCATTTTTACTACCCAAAAAAATACACTTAAATATACAGTAAAAATAAACGGCCATTGTAGTTGCCAGAAATTTGGTGTAAAAAAATATGGTGAAAATGTTTCAGGTGTTACAGGTGTTGGTGCTTGTACATTTTACAAATTATAACAGTATATTTCATTAAGTGTTATAATGTTAATATACCAATCTATTTGAACTACCAAAATCTAATTTGTACATTAAAATGTACTGATAACCACCGTAATAATACAGGTGGTAAAATAGACAGCCACGTGATTGATGAATTAGAGTTCATAGTAAGTGTTTTTCCACAAAACGTGCAATATATGTATATAAACGATTCATATGGTAACACACGATACAAAATATTGCAATAAACAATAACTAAATCAGAAAACGTAACACAAAAATAACAAGAAACAAAACTAATAAAATATAATCATGTTATGTGACATGCTTTTACTTTTTTGACCATAAAGTATACTGTAATTCTTTTTTTTTTTTTTTCTTTCAAAACCGTGGACAATATTTTACAATAAAATTACATATGATGCAATGTTAAACCAGTTTTTTACTGTTTTTTTTTTTTTCCCCTTCTTTTTTCAGTGTGACGGTGTCTATTTACCATAAATAAATAGATAAACATTAAGATATAGTTATATTAATTATTTGTAAAATATTTCTTAAAACTTTGCTATGATAAACTATGTATTAGTGGTCCCATTGACACTAGATCAATCACATTTATAAAAACTGTTCGATGCCCTCCAAAAGAGCGGATATCAACTTTTGAGCCAATTTGACAAATGCTTCTCTCATTTAGCGTTTATAATTGATTTCTTTGTTTGTTACATGATTCGTTAAGCGTGACACATCCATATACATCACATAAAGGAGACGAGCAGCATGATAATAGAGAGAGCTGCAGTCACAAGTTGAGGATATCCCAGCACATTCATTTAGTTTGAGCCAATGCAATTTAATAGCATGCAAATATGTTCAACAATCTTACAGAAATGTACTTTAAAAATCACCTTTCCAAAATGATAAGGCACTTCCCATTTCCTCTTGAAGCTCTCAGATTTTTACTGTATATTATAGATATAGAGGCAAGGGACACAGCTTAATAAAGTGGTGTCTGGTGAATTTCTGTGATTTACTGTAATATGCTGAGGATGGGCCATTTCAGTGTGGTGCTTTCAAGCCTCTTTTTGTTCTCTCTCTGTTTGGGATTCACCTTGCGATTCCATTTAAGGGCTTTGTTTTTTTATTGTTCAGACACACACATACACAGATGTCCTCTCATACCAACTGCCCCTTTATCTCTTTAACCGTAGATATTTCTGTAAAATAGCTTCGGTTTTGCAGCTGATCTCTTCCACTGTACAGTAAAGCACATTAAAGACCCCATAAAATTGAAATTGCTTTTCATGAAGAAAGTTTTTAGTCAGTGTCTGTTAGCTTTGAGGTCATCTGTATGTTAGTGTACTCATAAAAGTTAGGAGTCAAGTAAAGTTCTGGGAAAACAGACCAAAAATATTAATGACTGATCTCACACTCATGGGTGTATCCAATTTTTTTTTGTCCAGCAAAATGCTGTCTAAAATGATTAATTTATTAATACCATCTGCCTTTGATAGAGTAGCAAGTCATGGTTTGTCAGTGTGCACAAACACTCAGACTTCACCTGCTATGCATTTTTTATAAGCGTCTTGTGTAACTGTGACGTAAAATAGACCAGCCATTCATTATGTCAGGACCAAGGACGGATTATGACACTGGCCTGCCTTGGGCACCTGGACACAGATGTCTCGCACCATCTGTACACTGAAAGCGTGCTGTGTGGTGTGACGCAACACAACACAAGGAGATTGTGACGGTATAATCAATGAGTCTCTCTGCCTCGCAATTGTAGCGTCATTGTGCACTTGCTGTGTAGATAATCATCCTTGATTATTATGGCAGCAGTCCATGCTAATATGCATTGTTTCTGCAGCTCATCGGCACCCCCTGCTGGTCTGGAGACCGGCAGGCCTCAATAAAACCCAGACTCATTGGAAAAACAATGCCCTGGAAGTTTGGACAATGAAAGGATCTTGGTCCCCACTCCCCAAACTTTTTAGTCTCATTACACACTAACGTGTGTATGTGGTTTCTTACCTTATTGTGTTGGAACACTACTGATTGACAAGGGTAGTCTCACCTCAGAATGAGCACTTATATGAAACGTCCCTTCAAATGTTTACTCACAGTTACTCAAGTTCCGTAGTCTACTTGAATTACCAGTTCCCTGTTTATCAGTTCAGTCACTGAAAAAAAATGGGGGGAAAATGAGGAGACTACCAGTTCGTAGAACGATGAATTAGAGTGTGTTGTCTGGACGTAGGGTGCGTTGAAATAAACTGAAGATCACGTAGTTTAAGTGTGTAAGTTCAAAAATTGAACTTTTCCACGACATTCTAATTTATTGAGATGCACCTGTATCTGTGGGATATTTTTACAAGACTGTCTCAAAAAGGATGTTCAAACTGGGATTAATCAAACTGAGATGTCACTTGGATGGCAGGGTAGCAACCAGTGTTGGGGAAAATTACTTTTCAAAGTAATGCATTATAATATTGCGTTACTCTCTAAAAAAGTAACTAATTATGTTACTTAGTTACTTTTTATGAGCAAAGAATTTGGTTAATAAAATGGGATTAGATACATTTGTGTTATTTAACATATTTAATTATTGCAGGTTTGCGTCATATTCTGAGTTTGCATTTCTAAATCTGTTTTTTGTGAGTGGGATGAATTAATGCACATTCACATTTAGTCTAGAACTACAGTAACATCATGTTCACACAGCGCACACAACTCCTCTGCACTTCCGATTTCTCCCAATATGGGGACAGGAGACTTGCCAGGCAATAAATGGGAAAACAAAGTAACTGGCGTTACTTTTTTGAAAAAGTAACTCAGATATTTTCTTGTAAGTTAAAAAAGTAATGCGTTACTTTACTAGTTACTTGAAAAAAGTAATCTGATTACATAACTCACGTTACTTGTAATGCGTTATCCCCAACACTGGTAGCAACACAATCTTCAAACTTGAATCAGCGGGAAAAAAGTTACGTCTCTGTATTAAAGGTGGGGTAAGTGATTTCTGGTAGCCAATGTTGATATTTCAAATCACCGAAACAAACACGCCCCTACCCCAAAAGTGTCTTGCCCCTATTTTGATAACTCCGCCCCACACATACGTACGCAACCCAGACAACAATTATGGTGGAATCTGCTGTGTTATTATCTGCTGTATTAAACATTGTCTTACTTTTCGGACAGACTTTGAACGCTCTCTCCTCCGCATCATGAGTAGACACGCCCCTTACTGCTGATTGGCTACAAGTTTGTTTTGGTACTCGGCCCGACTCAGTTTTCTAAAGTGTTTTTTTTAACTGCATTATACAGTGGTCTCGGTCCCACGTGCTCTGACACGTGCGGGAAACTCAATTACACATGAACAGTCCCGTTGAAATGTTAGCTCTTGGCGCTGCCTTTCAATCAAAACACGAGAAGTGCAAAATGCAGCAAAAAGACATGTAACGAGTCTCTTGATGACAAAAATCAAGTGGGGTTTGGACTTTAAACGTACTCACAGCTTCCGTGGCCTTCACGATATGTTACTGCATCATTCTAACAGCCAACACATACCACGAGAACAAAACTGGAAAAAAGCTCTTCTTCACTACGAAACGTTTGCCACTGTCCACACTTTCACTTAGTGCTGTCGTCCTTTATTCGACTCAAGCCTCGATAATTTTCCGTTGAAGCAACTTTATCGAACAAGCTTCTCGATCACGACACTGCACTCACTTCTGTGTGCGACACACTCATACACCGCACTCTTCGTCTCTCTCTGCTGCACTTACGCCACGCGTAAAAAAACGGATCACTCGCCAAAATAAAAGTCTCCTAAAAATAATCTCCTTTCAAAATAATATACGCGTTACATAGGGCTGCCAAATAAAATTATAATTTTGAATATTCGTCAAATTTAAAATAAAAATCCACATTTTAATGCAAAAACATAGCATTTGAATTTTAGTAGTGTGTTAAGGCAGCCTTATCAGTGGCGCACAAGATGCTTTGATGATTTAAGTGATGCATTTTAATGTTTTTGTTAGCCTATCCTGTTGAACCCACTAGACGCGGCGCTGCTGCGTTGTTTATTCAAAATATTGCAGAAAAAAGAGAACATCAATTTGGAGAAGATCTTGTTTACGTCAAAACTGAAACCAAGCTGTTCACACTGAAAGCATATTTTGCACATTTTCTAGAGGCACATCTATCACAGTTGCACTCGCATCGCACACAAGAGAGCTGCATGTTTAGAAAGCCATGTAAAATTAATGTAAGTTCAACTTTATGGCGGGGTTTTTTCCCCCCATCCCACTGTTTCTCATGTTTTTAAATAAAAAAAGTACTCTGTGTGTGAACATTATTTTAAACATTATTGTAAACATTATGCACTTTTTTTCACAGGTAGTCATGCTATTTTATTGCTTTGAATAAACGTGCATTAGCAATATTTTGCTAATGGAGAGAATTATTACCAAAAGCTTTTTCCCTTAACTGAAACTATGCCTTTTAAAATAAAATATAATTAAAATATTGATCATATTTAGTTACAAAATTCAAATTGAGTTAAGCCATTTTGATAGCCCTAGTAGCATCCACACTAAACCTAACCTATAGCATTAATACAAGAAAACGTGAGATAAAATCACATTTGCTGATGCAACCATGGCGATTTAGCTTGCTTTTACATGTTTTCAAACTCTTTATCATGACTTGTGATTCACCAGACTTGTATTCGAGGACTCGTAACTCTGGACTCATAAATGTAATGCTGTACCAGGTGCACTACTGAGCAAGTTTACTTCATCAGAAAAGCCACACAATATGGAGCTGATATGTGATGCAGACTTCAAAATGTTTGAGTTTACAAATCATGCACTATGGTAAAAAGTATTTTGAGGTCATAACATAGTACTATGCAAGGAACTGCATGCAAATAGCGGTTTATTAATCAATGATATACCCTGTAATCATAATTTGTGAGAAAAGGAATAAAGTTGTTGGTGTTTTACTGCCACTAGTGTTCATTGCAGATTGAAACAATGCAGCGAATTGTATGTATTGGTAAATTTTTTTGCAAATACTTAGGTATCCACCTTATCACCTATAAAAATGTGCACATGGTTTAACGTTATATTATCGGCTTGGAAAATGTTAATTTGACTAGAAACACCAGAAACCGGAAATGTAAAGCACCGCTCCAGAAAAAGGTGGATAGAGGCATGTTTTTCCTATGAGCCTACAGTATGTAACCCAAATATCTACAGTATATAGGCTTTTAACCAAACTTCCTGTTTAAATTGGAAATATGTCAGCAAACAAAAGAAAACTACGCTTGTCATGCTATTTTTAACTGACTTGAAATATAGTCAACCTTTCTGCCTCTAACCACTGACTAACCAAGAGGAGTCATTTTGTTCACCATGTCTGAACTTATAGAAGTTTCTGTAACCGAATCTCACTTATGAGAAAGTAATTAAACGGCAGCTAGTGGTTTCTCTCAAGGGACAGCTCATGAAGTTCTGTAAACGATCTGTAAAACTGTAATCATCGCCATCCAATCCCTGAACCCCCAAACCACACTGCACTCATCTCTCCAATTCCACTACATCATCAGAGAAATAGCCACAGCCAGCTGTTATTAAGGTCATTATGTTTCATTTACGGAAGGGAATAGCTGTCCAGCGCTGATGTTTCTGGACACACACCACACAAATCAATACACTCATCCAAGGTCACACAATGGGCCTTACGTAACCCGACTTCATTAGTAATCATTACACAAAGCAATATGTGCGGAAATTGAACACATTCATTAATGTGGCCTAAAATAGACTCTGGTTACGTAAACTGTATGCGTGGCATTCTTCTGAGGGAGTGTCTGTGTACTTGCCAGGTGAGAATGAGGATGGATGATTATATTGTAAGAGAGAATGAGATGATTTATTCTCTAATTTATTATTAGAGCCAGCGCATTCGGGGCAAATGACAATAAATTCCCCTGCTTTGTGATGTTTTTTGAAGGACAGGACTCTGACAGTGAGGTACATGCAGGCTTTATGCCGGTCTGTCTGACTGCTGAGGTAAATAAACTCTCTGTTGCAAAACTAGTAAGCTGCTTTGCTGTCTACTGCCTACATAGGATGCTGCCTTCTGAGTTAGCATTCTGAAATGGATCCTCATAAGAGATTTGTACAGCTCTACATTGGCTCCATGAGCCACAGAAATGTCACTTCTCAAGGGACGTGAAATGAGAGATGCAAATCACAATTGATTTCAGTAAAGTTTTAGCATGTTGCAACGTAGCTACCAATATTGTAGCCAAATAAGCAAAAAATACCTTGCACACACAAACACTGGGTAAAATGTAAAAATTTAATTTTGATTAATTAGTCTGTGCTGTTTTTTATTTAGACCATTTTCATTAGACAGAACTTTTTTAATATATATATATTTATAAATGTGTATGTAAACCTTAAATTTTTATTTTGTTGTATTTTACTTTTGTTTCTTTATTTTTGTTAGTTTCCATTTGTTTTTAAATGATTCTGACCTTAGACACCTTGAGCTGCATTTTATGTTTGAAAACACACACACACACACAAAGCTTATATCAATCTATTTTGGAAATGTCATATCCAGTATACATGCAGTTCTGCTTTTAGTATATTATTTTTTAGAATTTACAGTTTGTATATAATTTTGGCTAGTGTATATCCTGTTTTTAATTAGACCATTTTAATTAGACTAAGATTTTTTTACAATAGGTTTGCAAATATTTTTATTTATATTCCTTTTGTTGCTTTTTTACTGTTGATATTTTTTCTTATGTATTTTGTAAATTCCTTTTATTTTTTGGAACTGCATTTTGGGTGCTATATGAATAAATATGTTTCTGTTTTTTTCTAGTTGACACTGTATCCACCACCTTGGATGATTTTTTTTTTCACATAACCTATGACAATGTATTGCCTTATCCAAAAAGGATATGTTGCCCAAAATGAGTTGTTTTGGAAAGCAGCAAAGCTAAAATTGTACAGCACAAAGGGAAAGTCTTATTAAATCTCTGGTTACTGGTTTCATATTCAGAAAGCAGCAGGACATCTTGTTCTGTTGGCAAGACTTGTGACATTAATTTGATGGCTTCTGTGGGGATTTAAACAAATGTAAACCAATTCCATACTACTGATCAAATTTTCTTTGGATATAATCCTTTGCTGTTCCGTCTCGCTATTTTACAAAGCTGGCATTGACTTTTTAAACTGTCATTCATCCTGCCTCTCACACACTTTTTTCAGGTCGTGCCCTGTTGCGGTTGAACGGAGAGAAGCTGGAGAGGATGGGTATAATCCAAGAGACACTGAGACAGGAAGTCCTGCAGCAGGTCCTACAGCTACAGGTCAGAGAGGAAGTGCGTAACCTACAGCTGCTCAGCAGAGGTGAGAGGTCAACCCCTGAAACACACACAACCTCATCTGCTATTAACTTAATCGTTATTGCTGCAGTTGACTAGAATCTCAGAGATTCATTCAAAGATTGTATGTAGCATAACCTAACTTTCCTAAAAGTGATAATATATTTTATATATATGTGCTTTTCTTTCTTCTGACACATAAGTAGAAAACAGAGTACAAACAAATTTACTGAATTTATATTATATTATATTATATTATATTAATTAGTCTTCTGGGGAATGAGAAATGCAACTAGCTTTTACAATAGCATGTTGCAACTTAACAATATTATAGCCTAATAAGCACAAAACACATAAACATATTGGGTCTTTTTTCCTTTTTTTTTGATATTTTCAATTAATATTTAGCCATTATAATTTGTAATCATAATAGAAGTGGTTCTTGAATCTGATTGGCTGAGAGCCTTTGCCAGCCGTGCGATATTCTAGTGATAATAACACTCCAACCGTTTCACCATTTGCATCATTGTATTGTGGTATTTCTCACAGCGAGTGTCATGGCAGACACCCAAATCCACTATAATTTTTTAAATAATACTGTTTTTGTGTCACGGAATGTACCGTATTGGCCCGAATATAAGACGACCCTGATTATAAGACGACCCCCCTTTTTCCAGATGTACCTTTTGGAAAAAGGCTTTTTAAAAACCAAATCTTGTTTTTTCTCAGTAAAACACATTTTGTCTTCAATTATTTTCATATTGCA
>NW_015659001.1:357882-360379 GCF_001515625.1 Sinocyclocheilus rhinocerous | reverse complement strand
AGATGTATTTCCAAGAGAAAAAAATCGTCTTATATTCGGGACAATACGGTATTTTAAAGAGTTTTTTTAGGCGAGAATGTACTTGTTTAGGCTTCAGATATGTGGTTTGTTAATAAAGATAATGTCTGTTTGAAAATTAGCTTCGACGTTTTCGGAGATGTGAGCTCCAGGGCGTCAGCGGTCGTTCTGCGCTCATAAACCCGCCGAGAGCGCCTCACCTCGGCCAGATCTTCTGGAATTTACCGCTGGCTCTGATGTCTCTATAGTGGTTAAACATGAGATCTAATTCATTTTAAGTAAATCTAACGGGCAGTCTCTGGTCTCAATAATCTATTATTTGTTCCAGAGCAAATAGTTTTGGCTGAGGTCAAAGTCTCATAATGTTATATTTTATATAACTGTTTCATATAACTTTTATATATACAGTGCTGTATATCAGAGCGCTGCCTTTGTACTTTTGACTGAATTGCATAGCAACATTTATGATGTCTGTTATTGTTTATTAAATATTATTATTCTATAAATAATATTTTATATAAATAATAGTAGTATTTAATAATAGTATTTAGGGATGTCCCGAGCCGATGTCAAGGATTGGGATCGGGGACGATCAAGCGTTTTTTTTTGTTTTTTTTTGTATCGGCTCTCCTAAGCCCGATCCTTATTTTATGTCAGCTGTCATGCCGGTGTCGTGCAGTACTCTCCTTCCAGTAGATTTGCCGTCATTTAAAGGAAAAGAAGACGCTCAAAGTATTCAGCCGCTATTAAAACCAAAAAAAGAAGAAATGTGTGTGGGATGCGTGAACCAGTGAGGTCTGTTCTAGCGCCTCACACACGTTTGAGCTTCCGTGTTCAATGTATTTGATGCGCACTTTTGTAGTGATCTATCTGAGACGTTGTTGTTATAACTCGTTGCGTCTTGCTTCGGATTTGACTGAGACTGACAGAGCAAGCTTCATGCTTTCTAACCTTACCTCCACCTTTTTCTAATCATTTTGCAATTATTCTGTTAATTGTACATATAAAATACAGTAAGTTTACATCAGTAGTTCCATATTCCCAGATAGCACAGGTGCGTCTGCGAGACGTCTGGTAAAGATCTGGAAAGCATCTGCTGTGTACAAACATCTGACAGACATCTCTAAGATGTCAGGTTTACATCATAAACATCTTCTAAACGTCTACTTGACATCTGATAGGAAGCGTCCTGTAGATGTATAGCAGATGAGCAAACACTCTAAAAAATACGTCTTGTTGATGTAATGCAGACGTCAAATAGACGTCTCTGTGATGTACGTGTGCTGTCAGGGTTCATTATTGTGATCACACAATCTGTTTACAATTTCTACCACTGTAACGTGTTTACATCAACAAATGTCTTTATATAGTGTACACACACACACATATACATATATATTACATTTACTCTCTGCTCAACTACATTGGATTGATTTTAATAACTTTAATGTACTTGAATTGTGCACCAAACACTATGAATATACAAGTGACTCTGATTGGATCGGGTTCACAAAAAAACCTGTTCAGTACGTCCCTACTGTAAACATTTTGGTTTTATTCTTTTCTTTCTAACAGGGTCAGTATAAATTTTACTGTCCAGCTATCACACATGGGACAGAAAAATGCAGCGCAGAGTGGCCATACTTGGAGGTCAGGAAACTGGCAGTGCTTAGTGATTCAGAGCAGGCTCATTTTGAAGAGAATATGGCTCTTCTGGCAGCAGCGGAGTACTGCGAGTTCAAATCAGTGAGTAGAAATAACATTTTTGTCTTCTGGATCGTGTGGATTCATTGACAGCTAATGAACTTTCTGGTATGTCTCTCTCTAAGTGTCCAAGCTGTGAGTCCTATGTTGAGCGAGAAGACCTGAGCAACCTGTGTGTGAAATGCACCATCTGCACAGCTGTGAAAAAGAAGAGCTTCCAGTTCTGCTGGCAGTGTCTGAGGGAATGGAAAGGACCAGCTGCTCATTCTCTACGCTGCAGTTATGACGACTGTGTCCACCCAGATGTTGACAAGCTAGCAAAATGTACAAATATGAGGCTGTCTTATGTGAACAATGTAGAGTGTCCTGCCATTCGTGCCTGCCCAACCTGCGGTCTGCTTTTAGAACACAGTGGGTTCGCTTGTAAAAACCTTATGTGTAAGCGCTGCAAGGTGGAGTTTTGCTTCCTTTGCCTAAAGCTGAAGCGTATTTGCAATCCGATCTGTGGACCTTATGATGTCTGCTCAGTTGTACCACGGCAGACTGAAATTCCAGTTTGGAAAAGACAATGTTAGAGATAGGATTAGGGATGTAACAATTCACTCAACTCGCGATGCGATATGATTCACGATACTTGTTTCACGATACGATTTTCTCGTGATTTTTTGAACAAAATGAGACTTAAGACAAATTATAAATGAAAAAATGTCCTTTTATTATTTCTCAGACAAAAAAATCTCTCTGAAATCTCAAGCTAAGGCTTTGTCTGTGCTCT
>NW_015659001.1:343330-356636 GCF_001515625.1 Sinocyclocheilus rhinocerous | reverse complement strand
AATAATCTTGTCGGTTAACGGTTAATAATCGGTTAACGAGCGTCGGTTGTCAGTTAGGAAAAATAACCGAAATGAACATCCATAGTATCTGTAAATTAGGGATGTCCTGAGCCGATCTCAAGGATCGGGATCGGGGCCAATCAAGCATTTTTTAACTGATCGGTATCGGCTCTCCTAAGCCCGATCCTTATTTTATGTCAGCTGTCATGCCGGTGTCGTGCAGTAGGTGGCGGTATGTGCCTTCAAGTGTGTTTGCCAACCGCCATTAAAAGGAAAAGAAGACGCTCAAATGTGCCCGCTCAGCTGCCATTAAAACCATAATAAGAAGAAATGTGCGTGCGTCACGAGCGAGAACCAGTGAGGTTTGTTCTAGTTCGACATGTCCTGTCGAACTGTTGTATAAATGCAATATCACACTTGTAGCAGTGTGATATGGCTGTAGGCCATCAACATAACATAATATAATATAATATAATATAATATAATATAATATATCATCCAATTCAATTTAGGGACAAGAAATCACTGTTGTATATAATAAAACACACACACACATACGCATATATAATTCTCTGCAAATATCTCTGTTATTAGGTATTCGGTCTTTTGGGATACAATGAGCTATATGTTTCTCTTTTTTTAAAGCTCACTTAAATACAACTTTCAAAGTTTCAAAGGACAACCCATAGTTGAAGACACAAAGTGTGAGGGTGTCCTTGGAGCAGACGCGTCCTCAGAACTCCCGCCTCAGCAAGTGTCAAAGCCCAGTGTACCCCACATTAACAAGGAAAGGGAATTAGAGACCATTTAAATGCTGTCAGGGAATTCTACCAACAGCTTAGGGGGCAAATTTAATTTAACACTTCACCAATTCCTGGTCTCCGTGCTTTGATAAAGGCATCTAATTGAGCCACCCAGAGAAAAAATCCTCACCTGAGGTTCAGAGGACCTGGGTGAGGGTTCAAACAGGTGAAGGGTGTTCGAGAGAGGAGGACAGTCAAATAAAAGTGCCGTCAATGCTGATTAGTTTGTTTCTGATAGTTGTCGTCACCTGTCAGAGCGTGTCAAGTCTGGCTCCTGGAGACTGTTAGGCACGGCTGGAGGACACAGCTTATCTGAGTTTATTCTTAGATGTGTCTCTCAGCCAGCAGGGTTTCCACTGGACGTCTAAACAGAGGCCGTCAATAGCAGCCTGTCATATTTGATTCAGTTGGCATGAATGAAAATATGAAATATTGATTGGGTGAAAAACGTGAAAGCCAGTATGACCATAGAAGGGACTAAGGGCCAGTTTTACTAACAGCTAGTTTTACTAACCGTCTTTTGGCATTAAAATTGTACTGTCAGTTTTTACTAAAGATGCGCAGTGACGAATTAGCGCCGAAAAGGCGTGGACACCGTTATTTTTGCACCTGACCTTATTGAATATGCATTTGTAGGAGTTTCCCTTTCAGACGCAAAATTTACAGGAGGAGAGTATTAAAATGAATCACGCAACGCATTTTACTAACGTTTGCGCTCGTCAAATTACTGGCATTTGCGCCATTATTTGACCAAAAAAAGCATGTCTTAAACTATTTTGCGCTTGAAATGGCTGCAATTATTGTTGCTAGGAGGAGGCAGCGCAGAGAACAGAGCGTGTGGTAGAAGGGAGAGGATTTTTTTCCTCATTAATATATTTGGAATGCCAGAAGAACACATTATCTGAACATATCGTTTGCCAAGCCATGTTATTTTTAATTTGCTTCAGGAAATAAAAGACGACTTGGAACCCTCAACTATGAGGTACGCAATACCAGGTCTATCAAAACTTCTAGCAAACCTTCATTTTTTGGCCTTCAGTTCTTTTCGACGTAGCTGTGGCTTCTTTATTTCTTTATTATTTATTTGCGACTACGCTAATTTGCACTGCACTTGGTATATTGCGTTGGTCGATATGTAAATGAGATGTTGCGTTTGTGTTCTTTAATTTGCGCGTTGTTAGTAAATCACCCGCGAAAATTTCCACACCCATCGGTGCTGTTTTGGAATTGTGCTCTCGTGCTAATTTGCTAATTTGGATAAAGTTGATGTAGAAGAACTGAAGTGGCGAGTGTTTTGGTGTTTATGAAAAAGGGTTTTGTGTGTCTGATTAACTTGGAAATTAACAGAAAAAAAGCATGTCTTAAACTATTTTGCGCTTGAAATGGCTGCAATTATTGTTGCTAGGAGGAGGCAGCGCAGAGAACAGAGCGTGTGGTAGAAGGGAGAGGATTTTTTTCCTCATTAATATATTTGGAATGCCAGAAGAACACATTATCTGAACATATCGTTTGCCAAGCCATGTTATTTTTAATTTGCTTCAGGAAATAAAAGACGACTTGGAACCCTCAACTATGAGGTACGCAATACCAGGTCTATCAAAACTTCTAGCAAACCTTCATTTTTTGGCCTTCAGTTCTTTTCGACGTAGCTGTGGCTTCTTTATTTCTTTATTATTTATTTGCGACTACGCTAATTTGCGCTGCGCTTGGTATATTGCGTTGGTCGATATGTAAATGAGATGTTGCGTTTGTGTTCTTTAATTTGCGCGTTGTTAGTAAATCACCCGCGAAAATTTCCACACCCATCGGTGCTGTTTTGGAATTGTGCTCTCGTGCTAATTTGCTAATTTGCTAATTTGGATAAAGTTGATGTAGAAGAACTGAAGTGGCGAGTGTTTTGGTGTTTATGAAAAAGGGTTTTGTGTGTCTGATTAACTTGGAAATTAACAGAAGCAGACAGTAGTGAAGTATTTTTACTCTGTTGTAAAAGTACTTTTCAGATGTCTGTACTTTATCAGTGTTTTTCTTTAGAAAACTTTACTTCACAACATTCCAAAGCATAATATTGTACTTTTTACTGCACTACGTTTCATATTAAATATAGTTACTGTCCGCCTCTGTTTATTTGTCAAATAGAATAAACCTAAAATTTCAAACTTATCCTACACTCATATTTCCTGTTTTTTTTAGGATATGAGCAACTTTTATGCACAGTACAAGTCCATCGAGCCCTATTTGAAAAAGAAGGACGAATCAAAGCGGGGAAAAGAGCAGTACCTCCAGTCAATCGAGGACCGTCAAAAGCTGGTTCGAGACACTCTGCTGATTCTCTCAGTGTGAAGGGTGATTGTGATTTTTGCTAATGATTTTTTTAAAAACATGCTCATAGGATGGCCTGTATGAATGCATTCTGTGTGCATGCTGCAGCACTAGTTGCCCTAGTTACTGGTGGAATGGAGACAAGTACCTTGGTCCAGCTGTGCTCATGCAGGTATTTATTTTTCTCTTTATAACACTGCTTATATGGTCAATAAACAGCCATTTATCATTGTTTGTTTATTGATTTTACAAAAATAAATCTACCAGTTAAGTCTTGGTTGGTCTGGATCAGCATTGAGTTTTACATCTTTGGCCTCACATCTTTGCTGTTTTCTACCCAATTCTCAGGCGTATAGGTGGATGATTGACTCTCGTGATGACTTTACAGAAGAGCGTCTGTCCAAATTACAGGACCCTTTCTCCCTCTACCGCTGTCACACAATAATGAATTGTACAAAGTCATGTCCCAAGGTATGCCATTTTCCCATCAAACTGCATAGCAACACCTTACTTAGATGAATTAGACTCTCTGTTGTTGAAAATTAAAGGGACAGATCACCCCCAAATATCTGTCATTTACTCACCCTCATCATTTCAAAATTGTGTGACTTGCTTTCTTCTGTGGAACCTTAAAGAAGATATTTTAAATGATGTTGGTAACCAAACAGTTTCAGTTCCCTTTGAATCCCTTTGTATGGACAAAACCTACAATGGGAGCCAAAACGGTTTCGTTTTCATTTTTGGGTGGACTGTCCCTTTAATAAATGTTTGTTTGCAATAGCTTATGTTTAGTGGACAGTAGTGAATTATTTTTACTCTGCTGTAAAAGTACTTTTCAGATGTCTGTACTTTATCAGTGTTTTTCTTTAGAAAACTTTACTTCACAACATTCCAAAGCATAATATTGTACTTTTTACTGCACTACGTTTCATATTAAATATAATTTAATACTTAATTACATTAGAAATCTATTACTTTCTTACTTTTACTCAAGTAAAAGTAATTCAAAGATTTACTTGAGTACAAGAAAGTACTAGATTTTTAATGTTCTTAAGTATTAAAGGTAAAACAAACAACAACTTTTATTTATGAAATGAAGTGCAGTAAAAAGTATGACATTATGCTTTGGAATGTAGTGAAGTAAAGTTTTCCAAAGAAAAACACTCTGATAAACTAGATACTTTTTAAATTTACTTGAGTAAAGTAAAAATACTTCACTACTGTCCGCCTCTGGAAATTAAAGTAATAGTTCAACCAAAAGTGTACATTCAGTCATTCTGTCATCATTTACTCACCCTCATTACAAACCTGTTTGACTTTCTTCTGTCAAATAGAAAAAAAGTTCTGAAGAAACTTTATCGCATGGTTACTGGGCAGATTTGACAGCCACGCCCACTGTGAAACATCATTGGTCCAAAATTCTGCTTCACATAACTCTATTTGAACATGTAATATGTTCTGATTGGTTTGCTTTTTGTCCCTCTTTTTTCTGCCTATTATTATGATAACCTATATGTGCATGTGCATTTAGCTGATACTCTTAATGTGTTGATACTAGAAACCATGACGTGAAAGAGACGTAGCTACAATATTGTTTAGAATTCTTTTGGGGATTTTTGGGGGGGATTTGGAGGTTTGGGATTTTTTAAATGTTTTAAAAGAAATCTCTTATGCTCACCAAGGCTGTATAACTATGATCAAAATGCAGTGAAAACGGTAAAAAATGTTACAATTTAAAGTAATGTTTTCTATTTGAATATATTTTAACATGTATTTTATTCCTGTGATGCAAAGCTGAATTTTCAGCATCATTACTCCAGTCTTCAGTGTCACATGATCCTTCAGAAATCATTCTGATAAGCTGATTTGCTGCTCAAGAAACATTTCTTATTATTATCAATGTTGTGCTATTTTACTTTTGTGGAAACTGGGATTCTTTTTAAAACATTTTTTCATAAAACGGTTTAACTATTTTTACTCACTTTTATCAATTTAATGCATCCTTGCTGAATAGAAGTATTAATTTATTACAAAAAATATCACTGATCTTAAAACTTGAACCATAGATGACATCATATACTCTTAAAATTGTATTTTAAAATTCTTAAATTATGTATCGTTCATTTTTTAATTATTTATTTAGGGACCTTTTTCCTTTACCAGTACAACAGAGATTTAACAGGAAAGTGGAGCGAGAGATGGGGGAATGGGTTCAGGACACGACCCAACTCTTTACGTGATGAATCAATGTCTGCTTTAACACAACAGCTACTTTTATGTGTTGTGCAACTCACGTACCAGTGCTCCAACAAATATGGTTTCATTTATCAGTACAAATATATCAATGTAGTAATTTACGATATACAGGATATCACTGAGGGTAATAGCTTTCTGTCTTCTGCCCAATAATTTCACGTTGTCTATTAAAGGGGTCATATGATGCTTTTTTAAAGATCATTATTTTGTGTATTTGGTGTAACAGAATATGTTGACATGCTTTTAATGTTAAAAAAACACATTATTTTTCAAATACTACAGTGTCTCCCTGACATGGCTGCTTCAACACTAACTGCGGTTACTGACACCATGCCTTCTTTCTTTGCGTGCACATTTGCGGCGGGATTATGCAAATATTTCCACATAGTGGGGTAGATATGTGGGGGCGTGTTAGAATGAGCCGTTTTAGGGGGGCGTGGCAGAGTCTTAACTTTGATAAAGAATATCTCTTTGGTTTTGAGTCTTTAGTCTTTGCAACTTCAGGGATCTTATCTATGCACAATCAGCTTGTAACACTCCAAAGAGAAAGGAAAACTTGAAATCGCATCATATGACCCCTTTAACAATCAGCTTGATACCCTTCAGAGGATTTCTGGACTGGACTTCTCCTGCTCTGTTAAAGCTCATAACGCTCACATGAGTAACTCGGAGGTGTAGATTGACCTTTCAGTCCAATTGCTATCTGGTATTTATCCTCTGCAATGTTGCCTCTGTACTCTTCTAAATTGCTTTGTTCTTTTGGTTCCCAGTAAGGCTAAGTAATTCTGCCCTCTTCATCCCTCGCCGAACCCTCCTCCTTCCTCTCACCGAAGCAATTTAGCCGAGAGCGAGGCAGATTCTCCCAACACTATAATTGCTGTTTCTACTGAAACACCAAACCTTATTACGTCTTCTCCAAATTACCACCCAATCGTCCAACTGTAATAGCCTTAAACATCTCACACAAATAGAAGAGAAAAACCTGTGATCCACTGCTTCATCATAGCAAACAATGCAACCGTTTGTTCCAGTTAACAAAGCGAGTCAGTTGCATGGAAACATCCTTTTTTTAGTTTCATTGTCACGTTTTGGACGTCACTCAAGCTCCATGCGTGTATTTAAACACTAATCTTGCATAGATGTTTTTCCTGAAAAGGATTCATACAAATGAATGCATGATGTTTCAATTAATTTTTAACGTGCTTTGTAATGCACTTTGCTTGTGTGCTATTTAGGAGGGTTGTAAAATCGAAAGGCTTTAGTGTTTCATTTCATACCACAAAATGAAGATCTGAGAGAAGACATATCAAACCGAATATCAAATGTGAAATGATTTTTTGTTAAACGAGACAGGTTTGTGATGCTCGGAGAAATAATAAGTCTTCAACAAACCAATTAAATGTTGATGTAGCTAACGCTGTGAACCCGACGGGAAGTCTCTGAGACTCCGCTTCATTTAGAGCAGAGCGACCCACACAAACTCCCTGAGACATCCGCTAGCGTAATCAGCTTGTCTCCTCCATATGCCTGTTTCCATCAGGAGAGCATCCTGAGGCCTTTCCAAACATCTGCCACAACAAGCTACTCAACGCACATTTTTCATCATGTTTCTTTCTCTTTTTTTTAGCTTTAAAGGAAATGTTCACCCAAAAATAAAACTCCTGAGTCATTTCAGAATGCTGTGCTGGTAAATTGAACATTCCTTAAAATGAACATGTTTTTGCTGAACAGCATAAATATATTTTTACACAGGCTGTCGTGTTGACTGCATTTGTCAAACTCCATGTTACAAAAGATATGATATTAGAAGATATAAAGATGTTAATAAAAAAAAGATAATTTAAATGTATTTATTTCGTTTTTTTTCGTAATATATACACACACACACCCACACATTTTGTTCTAATAATAATGTTTATTTAATTTTTACTGGTAGAAAATAAAAGTGTTCTAACAGTATTTAGGCATGGTTTGCCTAGGCATTTTCTAAAGGTCAAGCATCTCCTTTCATTGAGCCCTTAGTGTTGACTATAAATTTCAGACCCTATTTTGTGTCCTGTTCATGGAAAGTTCCAGATGAAGGGCAAGGTTCAGCATGGGGGAAAAACAAATCCTAGGTTTCCATAGTTATCCATTCATTATGTACATGGAAAATGAAAAGAAACAGATGTGAGTATTTTTAGAAAGAAAAACATAATGAAAAATGTCTGTTCAATCAGAATGTACAGTAGCATGAAGCAGTGGCACATCAGATTAAAAGACATGTGAAATGTATCTTTGTGTTATTAAATTTATACATCACATACACACACACACACACACATACATATATATATATATATATATATATGTGTTTTGTTAGTCATTTTAACCCAGAGAAAATTTTCTTTTCCCCCAAACTTATAGTTAATGTTATTGCATCATTGCTTATAAATTTCTCTGTTACACTTTATTTTAAAGTGTCCTTGTTACAGTGTAATTATACATTTAAGTACTGAGTAATATTAATTAACTACATGTACTTACTCTATGCTTAGGGTTAGGATTAGGGTTTGGCTTAAGGTAACTTGCATGTAATTATGCATAATTAATAGTAATTGTAATAGTAAGTACATGTAACGTGTAACAAGGACACCTTACAATAAAGTGTTACCAATTTCTCAATATACTATGTTATTACCAAATATTGAATTCAATCTTTTTTTCAACTTCAACTTTTTTTCAACACAGGTTTTGTATTTCTTTTTGGAGCTTACTGATTCTAGGCTTCATTGATCTGAGCTTATGCACCTCAGTGTTTGAGTGAACTTTGTCAAAATTACCCACCTCATAAGCTCAGATCAATGAAGCCTACAATCGATCAGTTCCAAAAAGAAATACAAAACCTGTGCTAATTGAAAAAAAATCAAAAAGACTGAATTCAAGATTTGGTGATAATATAGCATAATGAGATATATACAAGCTATTTTTTAAAAAAGGCCAGTCATTTTTAATTGGGGACACCAAATTAGGTAAAGGATTTTCAGTGCAGGACAAGGGTTAAACACTTTTCAGACTTTTTGTCTTCCTAATACCGGGCCTTAATGGAAGCTTTGGTATAATTTGAACACTGTTCTCCACTGAAATTGGGTTGTCTTAACTCTTCCCCTCCTCCCTCCCTCTGGTCTCACTCTTTCCATTCTAAATGTTTTTCATAGTCGGACGTCTTTACCTTCACCAGTAATCAGGTGTCTTCATCAGAGGCTGTGCGGCAGACGACACATTCACCAATCATTCTGACTTTCACCAGCTTTGGCACGGTGTTATTTGATGTCACGGCAGCACAAAGCACGCCACCTGTTCCTTTCCTCAAATGCGCTTGTCTCTGATTGTCCATTGTTCAGCGATTTAAATTGTTCCTTCCATTGTACTCTTATCTTTTCTTTCTTTCATTTTCATACGTTCTTTCTGGTCAGATTGAACTAGACTATCATTGATTGCCCGGGCTGGAAGAAACACGTCTCTAAATTGCAATCGGTGTTTTTTACAATCCCTACAAACTGATTGCATATCAAAAAATAAAGAAATAAATAAATCATGCAGTGTTTCCAGTAGACAGCCGGCTGCTACAGTTATAATGTATTTCCGATATGATCTCATTTTGTCTAGTCCTTTTTGTTTCTACCCTTGATGAAAAGATCCTTCCTGCATTTTTCTCAGATAACACTCTCTGCTGGTGACAGATAAGAAATATAGCACACCATGATGTTCTGGAGAGTTATGTTAATTACTACCACAAGACAAGCTCCACTCAAACTCTCAAACAACATCTGGGCGGTCTGTCGCCGCAGCACTTCACGTATGAATGATGGTTGCTTCACATCTGAATCTTACACTCTAAAAAATGCTGGGTTAAATACAACCCAGTGCTGGGTAAAATAGGGACAAACCCAGCAATTGGGTTGTTTTGACCCCCTATTTTACCCAGCACTGGGTTGTATTTAACCCAGCATTTTTTAGAGTGTAAGAATTACTTGCATCTAAAGCATTTTTCTAAGAAGTACACCCTAGTCAAATTAAATTAGAACAATATCCAAACCAGATTTGGACTATTTTCCAAAACCTGAGGAGATTAATGCCTATGCTACACCTACATGGGTGGCTGTCTTTTTAATGTATCCTCCTAACTGACTGACTGTTGAAATCCCATAGACAGCAACTAACAAATAATCAGCATCACACAAATAATACTGACAAGTCATTTAAAATAATAAAAAAATGGATCACTCCTAGAATTACGAATAGAAGAAATTGCAATGCGTAATAGGCGACTGTACAAATGGGAGTCAGTTAAATGTAAAATCAATTAAATGAGACAAAATGCATTGTCATTTTAGCATAAGAAGCTATACATTTATTTTGGCAGTGTATGTTATTGAAATAATTATCTGAATAATTGAAATAATTATTGTAATTTTGACAAATAGAAAAAGTACATATTAGTACGTAAGTTAGTACTAATATGTAGGCTACATATTAGTACAAAAGTACATATTATTATTCCCACTGCACACAAACTTACCAGATCACTCAGTGCATGGTTATGGAGTTTACTTACTTTTTATGTGTTTTTAACAACTTCTTTATTTGAAAAAAAAAAAAAAGGATTACAGATTTACAGTTGGAATCTGTTTATTTTTACAGATTTATTTTTTCGATCAAGTTTTAATTATTTCTGATGAAATATTATGTAAAATAAATATACTGTACATTTCATGGCATAAATTATGCATGTGTTATTTACTATCGGCCACCCTGCTTTCTAAGATATTCTGGCATTATCGGCTTTCTAAGATATTCTGGCATGATTTCAGCAAACCAGGCTTAATTAGGTCATACTGTTTCAAAACTTTTGTACTTTCAATGATTTAATGCAAGGAGACATTGATCTAAAGATGAACCCATAAATCAGTGTCTAATGGTTTTAACTTATATGAGTTAATTGATTTAGAGTTTTGAAAAGCTCAGTTTCTCCCGTCACTATTTTATCTCTTGTCTGCCTGTGGGCATAACTAAGAACTTACTTGCCTTGTTAGATAGGCTATACTTTAAATAGCCTAAAATATTGCATACTGAAATATTGGGCAAAATAGTTTCTTTTAATTAGAGTTCAAACTTTAACTGTACTTTTTTTGTATAAATGAAATAGAGTTTGATGGTGAATTAGGATTGTGTACAAAGGAAGGCATCTATAAAGGCAGTATAACGTTGCTGCTGCCTTTGGGAACAGCCTTCAGATCTGAAGTGTGCACATGATACACATTTATGAGTGTTTTTAAAGCTCTGAATTTCTCCCTCATAAGACAAGTATTAGAAGGGAGAATATGAAGGTACAAAGGGATCTAATAGATAAGAAGCTAAATCCATGGATAGTGAGTAAATGTCTAACAAGAGAGGTTCTGTGATGCACATCCCGTCTCCACATGTATTTCCTGCAATCACATGCATGAATCATTTATGCTCTTTTTTTATTCTCTTGTCTTTTCTCTCTTTACAGCTTCCTTCGGCAACATTTCATAGCTCGTCTATCCTTTTGGCAGCTCTCTCGACGTCCCGGCAGATACGGGAGGACTTGTTCCAAACGGCTACAGACAGAAAGAGAGAGCGAATCTGCCTGACGGTGGAGCTGTGGACTGTTAACTCAACACCAATTTAACAGACAAGAACGTCTTTTTATGCAGATCTGAATGGGACTCAAAAGGACAAAGTCGGACTCTAAAACTGTAATATAGTGATAAGATTCAAGTCTCACCTCATCTCTACAAAACCTAGAGCACCAACCAGAGCTCTGTCAGACAACAGTGAGCATACGAATTGGATCAAGACGTTGACTTTCAAGAAGTTGACTCCCAATTCAAAGATGAACATTGATCTCAGATCATGTTAAGGAGCGCTTCATCTCATCTAGTGTTGGGATGTCTGACAGACCTGCTTTTTTTAACCCAGCATCACTCGCTCGGACGTAGATGCAATGCTGAAGAAATCCTGTTTCTACAAGTGTGGGAACAGACAATTCCTTCTCCTACCTCTCACGATAGATTGTATCATTTCATTTGCAGAGAATTAGATATAGATTAAGGCATGAAGTTTGATTATCCATTATCTTCCCATTCAAGCTAAAGGGATGTTCACACTGACAAAAACAATGACTACATGATCTGAAACTGGATATTATGGACAATTTGTTTAAAAATTAACATTGAGTGTTAATAACATCAGATGTACACACCTAAAAACCAACCATCGTTTTGCTTTTCTTCTCAGGACGTTCAAGAGCTTCGTACATTGTTCCTGCTGTTACCGTCATAACTTATATTCTCGATTTCAGTGTGCTTTTTAAAATCTTGCACACAATGTGGCAGGTTTTCTCCTAATATACGAAGAATATATCAGAGTATGAATATACCTTTACTCTAGGAGTTAGAGTACATGTCTAGATCACTCGTAGAAGTCCCAGTTGTCCAAGCAATAATGTAAAGAGGTGCCACATGTCTGCATGGCTAGACCTGTTAGAGACGGTCTACAGCATACTCTACGCAAGCAAATGCTTCTAGGTTCTACATCAATTTGGTGTTGCGTTGCAAGATGTCGCAATTTATAACACACTTCAAGTACAGTCAGTTTTCTCTTTCAGGTCAAATATTGTGATGGCGGAGCTGGAGGCTGAGAGAACACCAAATAGTTGTTTGTTTTCATTGGATCAGTGCTGTGTTTAACCATGTTGGTGTTTGTTTGGTCAGTGTGGACATGGCAGTTGTGTTTCCCAACATAATAAATCCAAAAGCTAACTTGAAATGTTTGAAATGTTGCTGGCTGTGTGAACTAGGCTTTTGAATAATGAGGTTTGTTATCTCCAAGAATGCAAGAAGGCATGTTAAGTATGTACTGTAGAGAGACAGTTTGTTTCCTCTAGTGTGATAAAGGAGCTTTTGCGGAGAGAATATAATTCTTTCCATATTGTGATTTTGTCTTTATTAGTGCTGATGAATCCTGAACGCTTCAACACTCAACTACACTGTGATGCAGTGGCATGTTTAAGGAAAGCTTGAATGTTAGTCTGAGTTACTGTAAAATCTAATTTTTACAAAGCAGCTGGAGTCTCAGTGTGACACCAGTCATCGTTCAAGGGTTTTACACAATGTACTCAAAGCTGACGGAAATCTGGCCCCGTGACACAAACCAATTCAGTCCATCCAGGTTGTAAGTGTTTATATGAAACTGACAGGCCGGAATTCTCTCTGAAATTCATGTGATGTAATGATAGATGGGTTTCCAGGGCGTTCCGCTGATTCTTGCATTCTGACACACACTAGCATTTTTTCTCTCCAGACGTGCAATGGGTTTTTTCTTTAAAATCTTATGCAAAAAATGTGAGGGAAATGAACATTGGTTATGTAATGACTTGCTTCCAACATGATTATACAAGACATGGTGTGGCAAAGACAGCTGTGTGCGTGTGTTTTGGAATAAAGTTTTCAAAATGCAGATTTCTCATATGTGAATTTGTCTTTCACTATTGTTTGAAACAATAGGGCAACAGAGTCGCGTGACAGACACAGTGATGATGCAGTACACAAGCCGCGGTTAAGACAGCTGACGTGCTATGATTTCTGACAGGCAGTTCACTCTCCTGTGATGTGACCCTGTTCCCCTCACACACACACACACACACACGACGCGTTACTCTGCGCTGGGCAAAACTCCGCATTTGAACACTCCGCATTTGAACAGTCAATAGCAAATAGCAATAGCAAATACTTAAACTAATAACAAAACATTCTGATTCAGAAGAGCCAGATTGTCATAGCAAAGTCTGAAAATACCCAAACTTAGTGCACAGCCAGCCTTGTACTCTTCTAGGTTAAAAAAACTGTCGTCCATAAAATGCG
>NW_015659001.1:334060-343276 GCF_001515625.1 Sinocyclocheilus rhinocerous | reverse complement strand
TTGACCCTTTTTTTTTCTTTTTTTTTTAGAAATAGCCTTTTGTGCACAGCCAGCTTTGTACTCTTCTAGGTCGTCCATAAAATGCATTGCACAAATTCGAACATCTGGGTTGTGCTGTTCTGTTGTAAATAAATCTTAACCAATGATTGCATATACTTCCGGAAGGCCAAATAAAGTGCTTTTGGTTTCGCACTGAATCACACAGCGTCTCCCTGACATGGCTGCATCAACACTACTGCTGTTCCTGAAACCACGCCTTCTTTCTTTGCGTGCACATTTGGGCGGCATTATGCTAATATTTCCACATAGTGACGTAGATATGTGGGGGCGTGTTAGAACGAGCCGTTTTAGGTAGGCGTGGTTGACTCTTAACTTTTATAAAGAATATCTCTTTGGATTTGCAACTTTACAGATCTTCTTTATGCACCAAGAGCTTGTAACACTCCAAAGAGAAAGGAAAAATTGAAATCTCATCATATGACCCCTTTAAAGGGATAGTTCACCCGAAAATGAAAATTCTGTCATTAATTACTCACCCTCATGTCGTTCCAAACCCATAAGATCTCCGTTCATCTTCTGAACACATTAAGATATTTTTGATGAAATTCGAGAGCTTTCTGACCCTCCATAGATAGCAAGGGTCCTACCACGTTCAAGGCCCAGAAGGGTATCAAGAACATCGACAAAATAGTCCATGTGACATCAGTGGTTCAACCATAATTTTATGAAGCTACAAGAATACTTTTTGTATGCAAAGAAAACAACAATAATGACTGCACCTTGTGTGCAAGCAGAGGAATACACACACATGCATTGTACTGTTGTGAACGCGTGTCGAACCCTTACTATATATGATGAAAATCTGTGTTGGGCATTACATGTAATTTTACAGTAATGTACAGTTTTTGGAAGTGAAAAAGAATGTATAATTTACAGTGAAAAAACATGAATTGACATTCCCTGCATTACATTTCACATTTGATGTTTTTTCGTTGAAATAACTAGTTTCTTAGTTTTTTCATACCCGTTTTGTAAATTAGGGTTGTATGTTACATCTAATGTTGTTAAATTAAGAAGCTACAAGAATACTTTTTGTATGCAAAGAAAACAACAATAATGACTGCACCTTGTGTGCAAGCAGAGGAATACACACACATGCATTGTACTGTTGTGAACGCGTGTCGAAAACTGACACGGAAGAGAAGAAATTGTTGAATAAAGTCATTATTTTTGTTTTATTTGTGCAGAAAAAGTATTTTTGTAGCTTCATAACGTGATGTTACATGGACTATTTATTTGATGCCCTTACTACACTGTAAAACAATGACTGTGATTTTAACAGAAAAAAGACTGTAAAAATGCTACAGTAAAAACCTATTAATTGGTTAACAGTAAGTTCCCTTACTATATATGATGAAAATCTGTGTTGGGCATTACATGTAATTTTACAGTAATGTACAGTTTTTGGAAGTGAAAAAGAATGTATAATTTACAGTGAAAAAACATGAATTGACATTCCCTGCATTACATTTCACATTTGATGTTTTTTCGTTGAAATAACTAGTTTCTTAGTTTTTTCATACCAGTTTTGTAAATTAGGGTTGTATGTTACATCTAATGTTGTTAAATTAATGCTTATTGCATTATTTCAGTATCATGTGTGTTGGTATATTAACATTATATCAGTTAATGAAATACGGTTTTTAAATGTTAATTTAAATTAAATCTGTAAAACCTAAAATTTTGCTACCTTATTTTTTACAGTAGAATTCTGGCAACCACAGCTGCCAGTTTTTTACTGTAAATTTTTACGGATTTTTTTTTACAGTGTGTCTAGGAACATTTCAGTTGCATTGCTGTCTACGCAGGGTCAGAAAGCTCTCGAATTTCATCAAAAATATCTGAATTTTTGTTCCGAAGATGAACAAAGGTCTCAGGGGTTTGGAACGACATGAGGGTGAGTAATTAATGACAGAATTTTCATTTTTGGGTGAGACATCAGTGGTTCAACCATAATTTTATGAAGCTACAAGAATACTTTTTGTATGCAAAGAAAACAACAATAATGACTGCACCTTGTGTGCAAGCAGAGGAATACACACACATGCATTGTACTGTTGTGAACGCGTGTCGAAAACTGACACGGAAGAGAAGAAATTGTTGAATAAAGTCATTATTTTTGTTTTATTTGTGCAGAAAAAGTATTTTTGTAGCTTCATAACGTGATGTTACATGGACTATTTATTTGATGCCCTTACTACACTGTAAAACAATGACTGTGATTTTAACAGAAAAAAGACTGTAAAAATGCTACAGTAAAAACCTATTAATTGGTTAACAGTAAGTTCCCTTACTATATATGATGAAAATCTGTGTTGGGCATTACATGTAATTTTACAGTAATGTACAGTTTTTGGAAGTGAAAAAGAATGTATAATTTACAGTGAAAAAACATGAATTGACATTCCCTGCATTACATTTCACATTTGATGTTTTTTCGTTGAAATAACTAGTTTCTTAGTTTTTTCATACCAGTTTTGTAAATTAGGGTTGTATGTTACATCTAATGTTGTTAAATTAATGCTTATTGCATTATTTCAGTATCATGTGTGTTGGTATATTAACATTATATCAGTTAATGAAATACGGTTTTTAAATGTTAATTTAAATTAAATCTGTAAAACCTAAAATTTTACTACCTTATTTTTTACAGTAGAATTCTGGCAACCACAGCTGCCAGTTTTTTACTGTAAATTTTTACGGATTTTTTTTTACAGTGTGTCTAGGAACATTTCAGTTGCATTGCTGTCTACGCAGGGTCAGAAAGCTCTCGAATTTCATCAAAAATATCTGAATTTTTGTTCCGAAGATGAACAAAGGTCTCAGGGGTTTGGAACGACATGAGGGTGAGTAATTAATGACAGAATTTTCATTTTTGGGTGAACTATCCCTTTAATGCAGCCTATTCTCATACAACGTGATGTACTAAAACAGAAAAAGTTCATTGAGTTGCTTCCACCATCAGAGAATCTATCCGTCTGTCTCTCTCTCACATCCACAGGTGTTCTGTCCGCTCCTGCTGAGCTAGATCTCCCCACACAGGTGCAGTGCAGACTGAGATGGAGGAGAGGTAGTCACCGTGCTATTTTATTCATGAAGGACCTCTGTGAGCCGTGTGTCTGAATACCTCAAGCTTCTCCTGGTCACACAACAGAGAGCTGATTCACTTCAGCAGACCCACGGTCAAAAACACTTTTAGCTTAACTATATCCATCTCAAACATGTTTTTCTATTGTTCCTTCCTTTGTTTTTAGTTAGTAAGTCTCCTAGCTTAACATTTTCAGACATGATTGATGCGTTGAAACCTGGTTATGATGTCAAAAACACTGTTTAGGCAGCCCACTAGGTTTTAAACGAAAGCCATTTTTTTATGTTTTTACTCAAACTCCTCCACATTCCTTTAATCACCAGTTTATTCCCCGCTGCGTGCATCTGGCCCGCATCCATTATTTCTCCCCTTCTCATTTTCAGGATTTGAAACCGCTTCTAAAGCCTCTCAAAAGCATTCAGTGCTCAATAGAGCTGTTCGGTTTGTATCCTAAAACGCGTTACAGAATTAGCATTTTCAAGCCATGGATTCCCTTCTGAGTTTCCAATGGGTTTTAGAATAAATTACACATATTCATACTTCAAACGTGAGTTTCAAACTGTTGTGTGCTTAAGAAACATAAGTTGCTGACGTAAGGACAGGAGTTTATGTGCTTGATGAATTGGACAGTCGTTGTAATCCTTATGTAGCAATTTGTTGGCAAATTTTATCCCTTTAAAGAATTAGCCTTCCATGTTGTAGCTTTAGAAGACCATTTCCACAACAAATAACAAAATAAAAATAAATAAACAAACAAAAAAAAAGCTGTCCAGAGAGTTTATATCTTCCAATTTTGAGTTTTAGAATTTTACCCCAAGTTTATATCTCATAATTTAGACTTTCTTTCTTAGAATTTAGAGTTTATAAAACACAATTCTGACTTATTTCCTTTAAATTGTCAGTTAATATCTCGCAATTCTGACTTTTTTCTTAAACTTGCAAATTTATATCTCGCAATTCTGACTTTTTTCTTAAACTTGCAAATTTATATCTCGCAATTATGAATTTTTTCTTAAAAATTGCAAGTTTATATCTTGCAATTCTGAGTTAATATTTCACAATTTCAACATTTTCCCAGAATTCCCATGACTTATTTTATATATATATATACAGTGGGTACGGAAAGTATTCAGACCCCCTTAAATTTTTCACTCTTTGTTATATTGCAGCCAGGCAGAGGATCCCCAAATCCAGGTGTGAAAAACTTGTTGCATCTTTCCCAAAAAGACTCATGGCTGTATTAGATCAAGAGGGTGCTTCTACTAAATACTGAGCATTTTTCAGTTTTTCTTTTTTAATAAATCTGCAAAGATGTCAACAATTCTGTGTTTTTCTGTAAATATGGGGTGCTGTGTGTACATTAATGAGGAAAAAAAATTAACTTAAATGATTTTAGCAAATGGCTGCAATATAACAAAGAGTGAAAAATTTAAGGGGGTCTGAATACTTTCCGTACCCACTGTATATTTTTTTTAATTTTTTTATTGTGAGTTCTGAGTTTATATCTCACAATTTTTTTCTCTCACAATTCTGACTCTTTTTTTTAAATTGTGAGTTCACACTTCACAATTCTGGCTTTTTTTATTTAAAATATTGAGTTACAACTTTTCTGGCTGTTTAATTTAAAATATTGAGTTGCAACTTTTTTTGTACTGAAATTACGCGTTTATATTTTGCAATTTTGGCTTTTTTTCTTGGAATTCTGAGGTTATATCTGACAATTCTGATTCCCCCCCCCAAATTACAAGTTTATACATTGCAAATCCAACTTTGTTTCTCAGAACCTTGCAATTCAGATTTTTTTTAATAAATGTTTTCCCCCTTTGAATTTAACGATTCTGACTTTTTGCATATTGCATATTATTTGCATATTTCTTTCAAGAAATGTTTTGGTACATTACACTTTGTATTCATATCAATGCACAAAATCACATATTACTTGTTCAAAATTAATATTGCTTTTTTTATGAACCAGCAGATCCAGCAGAAACATTTTATTCACAAAATTAGGCTCAGATTGGCCATCAGAAGCGGCAACTGATTTGGCTTGCTGCCCTGCAGTTTCTGCCAGGATATTATCTGTTTTTCTACAGATTCTTTCTAATGGTGTACACTTATTTATTATTACTTTATATTATTGCCTGCCCAATGCACCCAAGTGATTTCTGAATTCGGCATTCATTATTAAATCAGTAATAGTTACACTTCACACATTGAACACGTGAGAACCAAAGATGGATTTCTTCTCCTCTAGTGAGCAGAGCTTCAGGTCTATGAGTCCAAAGAACTTCTTGTGTAATTCAGATTTGAATGTACTTGAAAGCTGTTTTATGGCATCAGAGGACACTGAATTCTCTCGTTTGTCATCCACTTCTCTCGTTCACTAATAGGCTATAAACACCTCCTCAGGTCATTTCTCCACAAATGAACACAAACACCATCAGCACAAACAGGCTCTTTAACTCTCTTTCGCCACCTGTTCCTTTGTTCCCTGCAGGGAAATCGTCGGCCCAGAGTCCTGAGTGACTGTGCAGTTCTGCCACCGAGATCAGAGCCGTGCGTCTGCTGCACGCCGCACCGTTGTGTCTCTGAGAGTGTCACTTGTGGAAGCAGCTGTCACACAAACAGATAATTAAAGAGCGGTCGATCTCCACCGCCACCTTGAGAGGCAATTACCACACGACATGGAGGATTGCAGCCGCATAATGATCAGGAACACAGACACACACAAATGCACGCATTATAAGCAGCCCGTGACATTCTGTGACAGTATCTGACAGCGCTGGAGCTCAGGGGTTATGCCTCATTGGCCGCCACATGGTTTAACCAATCAAAAGCTGACAGTGCGGAGGGCAGTTAGAGCTGTGGGACACTGTCCAGAGCGTAGTTTGTCTTATTCCCGGAACTAGCAGCGAATCTGCCACCTGAAAATATCCTGCCTCAGGAAGGCAGTAGTCTGTGCAGCCTTCAATTCAATGCCACCACATGCAGTGTTGTGATTATATTAGTCAATGACAAATGAGAGTGAAAAACACATGTACCATGTAGGGTACTCTTTGTTTTCATGCTGGTTTGGTTTTATACCATTTTCAAGAAAAGTCTAAATCTAATCTAATCTAAAATCTAGAGGATCACTTGTCATCATTTTATTTTTATTATGTCATAACGCCTATGCCAAACTCTTGCTCTATGGTAAAGCACTAAAGCCTGATTGACAAAGTTGCTTTGAAATGATGCACTGTAAAAAAAAAAAATGCTTGTAATTTTAACTATAAAACTGTAAAAATTCAATGCAAAAAAAAAGACACTGAAAAACCTGTTAACTGGTTAAAGCTATCCCTTGCTGTGAAAAACTGTAATAGATGTAATTAGACATATCATGTAATTTAACAGTAAAATGCTGTTAAAAGTACAGTTTGTGGAAGTGAAAAAGAACAAATAATCTTATCATTTACAGTGAAAATCCATAAACTGGCTTTCCCAGAATTCCCTGTGTATAATTTTTTTTTTCTTTTTGGTAAATTAGATTTAACTGTAGGTTGTTTTGTTAATATGTTTTGTAAATATTTACAGAAATATTCTTTATTTTAAAAAATGCAATATTTTTTTAAAGAAATAATAATAGTGCCATAAATAATAATTATTAAGGGCTTTCCTTTATTTTATTTATCTCATATTCTTTATATTTTAATTTCAGGTCAGTTGTATCCACTAAATGAATTGCATTTTCAGTGTATTTTTACATGAAATAATAGTTTGAGACAAAAATGAGTGTCATGCCATTGACCCAGCTTTGGCAGACTCATATTTTCTTTAAGCCTTTATTTTCTGAGAATCATGGTAGGAGCTAATAGTTTTTGATCATTTGTAACTACTTTTCCAATCATTCTTTGTGCGAACACAAAATAAAAATAAAACAATAAAGAAAAAATTATAAAAATAAAGCAACAACTGCCGATCTAAAGCAAATCCTTTGCTGCCTAAGTAAAAAAAAGATTATTTTTTTAAAATCAGGAAGTAAAAATAAATAAATAAATAAATAATAAAACACAGGAAGTCTTGAAGGCAGCATAAACCCATCTATGTCTTTGAAGTACTAACAATTAAGGAGACTGAAAAATTTCCCAGCATGGTCTATGTACAAACGTTCTGTGCTATTTTAGCAAGGCTTTCCTGGTATGTTCTCTTTCATTATTCACAACACCGTCTGTGACGGGACAAATCCAGGACTAGTCAGGCGCAGCGTGGATGCATATGTATCTCTGTCAGTGAGCTGGTGACAGCAGCATTTATTTGAGATCCCTGAACTGCTCTGCTATTGTGATATATGACTGCACTTTCCCTCTGGGTTCTGTTCATGTTGTGCTCCACAAAACACGTTACACATTCGATCTATTTAAGATGAAAGATCTGCGCAGTCGATCATCACTGTAACAGATACACACACACACACACACACACACAAACCCTTGTATCGCCTATATCTCTCATGTCATCTTATTTATAATTGAACTAAGGCAGCATAAACCCATCTATGTCTTTGAAGTACTAACAATTAAGGAGACTGAAAAATTTCCCAGCATGGTCTATGTACAAACGTTCTGTGCTATTTTAGCAAGGCTTTCCTGGTATGTTCTCTTTCATTATTCACAACACCGTCTGTGGCGGGGCAAATCCAGGACTAGTCAGGCGTAGCGTGGATGCATGTATCTCTGTCAGTGAGCTGGTGACAGCAGCATTTATTTGAGATCCCTGAACTGCTCTGCTATTGTGATATATGACTGCACTTTCCCTCTGGGTTCTGTTCATGTTGTGCTCCACAAAACACATGTTACACATTCCATCTATTTAAGATGAAAGATCTGCGCAGTCGATCATCACTGTAACAGATACACACACACACACACACACACACACACAAACCCTTGTATCGCCTATATCTCTCATGTCATCTTATTTATAATTGAACTCTTCTCGTCGCTCCGTTCTCTCCGCTGCAGTCACTGGGCCGTGACTCAAGGTAAGTGAACACCTGATGGTAAACTGACCAGCAAGTGTTGAGAAATCTGCTTAATGGTGTTCAAGATCTATGACACCGTTCTGCTTTATCAGTAACACACGCAAATCTATATATCAGTAGATTTATGCTCTGTCGATCCCTATTCACCCATAACCATTCATTTCAGCTGCATTAGCCTATATGATGGGAAAAGGGAGATAAAGAAAGAGAGAGGGGAGGTAATGGGATTGCTTGGAGAATGAACTATTTTCTATTTTATAACACATTTTCTATTCTGTATTTAATATACTTTTATAACACACAATTTACATTGGGGATATTATTGTTAACTAAAGACAAACAAACTAACTATCAATAAATAAATGGAAATAAATTGAAATCAAATAAATAATTGAAATGAAATCAAATAAAATATATTAAAAAAACTTAAGTACTAAAATAAAATAAAAATAAAAATTCACAAAAACTATATAGAACTATATATTGAAAAAAAAAAAACAGTGGAATTACTAAAACTTCAACTAAAATTAAAATAAATTATAAAAATAAAAACGAATTCAAAATATTAACAGAGACTATAACAGTATTTCAGTCATACTAAAATGACACTGTTTCATATCAAATAAAGAGAACCGAAAATGTATTAAAATAAAAATGTATATAAATATTATTTTATAATTATCATTTATGATTAATTCAATAAATTTTGAAATAAGGTTACATTTAAAATAATAAATGAATACTAAACTTAATAAATATTTATACATATTAAAATTAAATATGACATGAAATATTAAATCATTTCCATATAAGAAACAATTATTCTATGAATTAAAATAAGGTAAATAACTAAATAGATCTAATCAAGTACTATTGTTAATAACATTGTACTGCGTAAAATTGAGTGCTGTATTTTAAATCTGACCTATTCATGCACGGAGAACGATATTAATGCATTTTCATAGTAATGCTTACATTTAACAGCCATTAAAACAATCATTATTGGTGTAAAGAGTCATATTTTACACTTTTATTTATTTAAAAAAAT
>NW_015659001.1:310989-332692 GCF_001515625.1 Sinocyclocheilus rhinocerous | reverse complement strand
AAAAATAAATAAAATAAATAAATAAATAAATAATAAAACACAGGAAGTCTTGAAGGCAGCATAAACCCATCGAAGTACTAAAAGTACTAACAATTAAGGAGACTGAAAAATTTCCCAGCATGGTCTATGTACAAACGTTCTGTGCTATTTTAGCAAGGCTTTCCTGGTATGTTCTCTTTCATTATTCACAACACCGTCTGTGGCGGGGCAAATCCAGGACTAGTCAGGCGTAGCGTGGATGCATGTATCTCTGTCAGTGAGCTGGTGACAGCAGCATTTATTTGACATCCGTGAACTGCTCTGCTATTGTGATATATGACTGCACTTTCCCTCTGGGTTCTGTTCATGTTGTGCTCCACAAAACACATGTTACACATTCCATCTATTTAAGATGAAAGATCTGCGCAGTCGATCATATCTCTCATGTCATCTTATTTATAATTGAACTCTTCTCGTCGCTCCGTTCTCTCCGCTGCAGTCACTGGGCCGTGACTCAAGGTAAGTGAACACCTGATGGTAAACTGACCAGCAAGTGTTGAGAAATCTGCTTAATGGTGTTCAAGATCTATGACACCGTTCTGCTTTATCAGCAACACACGCAAATCTATATATCAGTAGATTTATGCTCTGTTGATCCCCATTCACCCATAACCATTCATTTCAGCTGCATTAGCCTATATGATGGGAAAAGGGAGATAAAGAAAGAGAGAGGGGAGGTAATGGGATTGCTTGGAGAATGAACTATTTTCTATTTTATAACACATTTTCTATTCTGTATTTAATATACTTTTATAACACACAATTTACATTGGGGATATTATTGTTAACTAAAGACAAACAAACTAACTATCAATAAATAAATGGAAATAAATTGAAATCAAATAAATAATTGAAATGAAATAAAATAAAATATATTAAAAAAACTTAAGTACTAAAATAAACTAAAAATAAAAATTCACAAAAACTATATAGAACTATATATTGAAAAAAAAAAAACAGTGGAATTACTAAAACTTCAACTAAAATTAAAATAAATTATAAAAATAAAAACGAATTCAAAATATTAACAGAGACTATAACAGTATTTCAGTCATACTAAAATGACACTGTTTCATATCAAATAAAGAGAACCGAAAATGTATTAAAATAAAAATGTATATAAATATTATTTTATAATTATCATTTATGATTAATTCAATAAATTTTGAAATAAGGTTACATTTAAAATAATAAATGAATACTAAACTTAATAAATATTTATACATATTAAAATTAAATATTACATGAAATATTAAATCATTTCCATATCAGAAACAATTATTCTATGAATTAAAATAAGGTAAATAACTAAATAGATCTAATCAAGTACTATTGTTAATAACATTGTACTGCGTAAAATTGAGTGCTGTATTTTAAATCTGACCTATTCATGCACGGAGAACGATATTAATGCATTTTCATAGTAATGCTTACATTTAACAGCCATTAAAACAATCATTATTGGTGTAAAGAGTCATATTTTACACTTTTATTTATTTAAAAAAATATAATTGTATATTTTAGTATAGTAAGGTAGGCTATATTTTTTTAAAGTAAAAATATTAGTTGCTGTACATTTATGTTTTAAGACATAGATGTAGGTAATGCGGGAGAGACACATTCAAGAGAACTAGATCAAATGAGCTAAATACTGTATTTTTGTTTACTGCATATTCACATCTCTTTTCTACGAGTAGCTTGTGACTGAGCCACAAATGGTGGACCACCTAGAGAAACCAGTCGAAGACCCCTGGAAAGTGCATTGATAGATGAATCACAGTCTCTCTATGCAAAATGGATCGTCAAGGGAACCCAAACTGCTCTTCTTTTGAACTAGCAGCTCTCGATCATACAACAATAACACACACATTGCCAATCTCAGCAGCAAAAAGAAATGACTCTCCATGTCTTCAGTTATTCTTGGATTTCAACAGCGAGGAGTTACTCAGAGCTGAAGCGGTCCTTCACACAGCTTGCTTTACTTCATTTCATGGCCTAAAATACAGCTGGAGTGCTAACATACAGTATTACCACAGGGTTATGGGAACGTGTCCAGATGACATGAACTACCCATTATGTAAGAGTACTTTGTAACTCTGAGAGTAGTTCGGCCTTCACCAGTCACTAACACAGAGGTCGAAGTGCAGTTTATGGCCTCTGGTAGACATGTGATTTTCTGTAGTGCTCTGGAGAATGACTGATATATTAATAACATACAAAACTTGTCATCTTCCAGAAAAAAAGCCAATAGGATTTATATTTATATTTCATGTGCATTATTAAAGTCATGAGATTGATAGTTTGAGGGACAGGCCTGCACAGCCCACAGCCTTGTTAAGTGCTCACATCACCTGTTATCATCCGTCATAAACTCATCCTACTGTCACATAATCCTGCACTATACTGCTGACTAGTGGACACTTTTATGAGAATGAAACGTATATGAGAGAAGAAAGAGTAACGATGCAAAACGCTTTTGGTAAATAAGATAGTGAATGATTACTAGAGTTAATTAACTAATGTTCTAAAATAGATAGGATAGGTAAACATAGCATGTTATCATCCGAGAGCTTGTCTGCTAAAATAGGGCTTTCATGCGTTGAGTGTTGATTTATTTTTACTTTCTGAGGCTACTTTTGGACAAATATGGCATTTACAGCCAGTATAACATAGGAATTCGTTTTGGGGTATCACTTTTTCCACATTTCGAGTCTCAATAACAGCCTGAGAAAAGCAGTCATGTGCCTCCCTCTCCTGGTGACCGCAGCGATGGCGCTTACATTACGTCATAGTTTGAAGAGACAAAAAATAATGGGTTAAAGTCTTAAGCCCTGTGACGTAGCTGCGGAAAGCGAGACCGCACTTGATAATTATTTAGAAAACATAAAAATGAATAATTTGCACTGCAAATGCAATTTTGACGGATTATCGAGACAGAATGTACATAGGAATTCGTTTTGGGGTATCACTTTTTCCACATTTCGAGTCTCAATAACAGCCTGAGAAAAGCAGTCATGTGCCTCCCTCTCCTGGTGACCGCAGCGATGGCGCTTACATTACGTCATAGTTTGAAGAGACAAAAAATAATGGGTTAAAGTCTTAAGCCCTGTGACGTAGCTGCGGAAAGCGAGACCGCACTTGATAATTATTTAGAAAACATAAAAATGAATAATTTGCACTGCAAATGCAATTTTGACGGATTATCGAGACAGAATGTGAGAAAAGTCGTGCACTGCTTAGTTGTTAAATGCAATTATAATATTAAAACGTTCAAAATCCCACATACACATGTTTAATTGAATCACTTTGTAGACAGAAATAAAATATATGCATTAGTTTAGCAAGTACAGAAACAAATAAAAACAAAACTTAATATTTACAGGGATACGACGTCATGTTAACTTTTGTCTTCTGGACAGCAAAAATCCAGATAATAACTAGTTAAAATAATGCATTTGTATGTGCAAATCCACATTATATATATATATATATATATATGTATGTATTATCGAAAAGAAGACGAGGTCATAATGATATGAATATCCTCAGATTAACTTGCCCTAAAAACGAAGCAATCTTTTCTCCAAACTTAGAATCGCATACGTCATGATAATGTTGGGAACATTCTCATATTAGCTACATTGCTGTCGTCATAAGCGAGCGGCATGACGTCAAGCCGCATCAAACGCTTCCATTCAGGCAGGGGCTTTATTAGGCAGAAATACCTAAATGATTGGCCTGATATCAAAATGAGTGATCATAAATAATAACGCGAGAGTTTGCAAGTTGCCTGCCGACTGTAGTCGCAACTGTCAAAGGCAGCGGCGGATACGCGCGTGACCCAGCACCCATACGTTACTGTTACTGTACACGGTCGCGGAGATAATATCCCTATCAAACAAATACACGGCATAATCCCGAGGTAAGGACCGGAATCGAGGGGCTGCGGCGAAACCGCGAGACGCTGTGCCTTCCCCTCTGCTTTCCGTCGCGTTCACTTCTTCCTCCCTCGATTACTGCACTAAACATATCCCCGTGCCTCCTTTAGCAACAGCGCGAAGGTTTTTTTTTTTTTACTCCTCCTTCGTATTAAAGTCGCCATTTTGCTTCACTGCCTATGAAAGCTTCTTGTATTTTCATATTTTTGGCGGCGTTTCTGCGTTTTTGTGCGCGTGCTTTTGAGTTGGATTTGAATGAGAGAGCTCGTGGATTACATATTAATGAAGAGGGGCGCCGAGTGCAGTCTGGAAACACGGTGAAAGTGTTCGGCTTGTGGGCATTTGCATCAGCTTGCTCTTTTTTCTTCCTCCTCCTTCTTCTTCTTCTTCTTCTTCTTCATCTTCTTTTGCTTCACTGCCTATGAAAGCTTCTTGTATTTTCATATTTTTGGCGGCGTTTCTGCGTTTTTGTGCGCGTGCTTTTGAGTTGGATTTGAATGAGAGAGCTCGTGGATTACATATTAATGAAGAGGGGCGCCGAGTGCAGTCGGTGAAAGCGGTGAAAGTGTTCGGCTTGTGGGCATTTGCATCAGCTTGCTCTTTTTTCTTCCTCCTCCTTCTTCTTCTTCTTCATCATCATCTTCCTCCGCGGATACTCACAGCGGGGGACGTGAGTGTGGCTACCGACCGTGACGCCCGTGTGTCCGCGACTCCCCGCGCGTCAGGTGCGTTTGCCATGTAAAGTCAAGCGGCGCGACGCGAGAGTAAAGGCTACAGCCTGACCCCACGTGGGTGACCCGCTCACCCGCTCACCCGCCAGTGTTGGGTGACTTTCCAGGTAGGTGTGGCCTTCGAGAAGTCGATTATCTGTCAATACTGCCAATAAAGGCATAAGCTCGCCGGACTGTGCAAAGCGGCGTGGTTTAACGCGTTACAAGGTGTTAAGGCTTTTTTGGGAATGAAATATACAAGAAGAATGTGTTGTGGTGTTTATGGGTAAACTGTCAGACATGATACATACACTCACTCACTGTTTGAGCACTTAAAAAGACTTATGTGGGTCATTCTTACTGTGCAGTAGCAGGCCTACATTTTCAGGTCCTTGTCATGTATGTTCTAGCACATTGGGTTATTAAAAGTTTGTTGAAATGTTGAATATGAAAATCAGATATTAGTTTTACTGTGGAGTGAAAATGATTTAAGACCTTCATTTTGTGTTGTTGCAATCTTGGAAATAGTGTTTTAATCGAGAATCAATATAGATTTTTACTGTGCCCTCAATATCATTTTCCGTCATGTTAGTCTGTGGTAAACTCTTTAACTTGAAAATTACTACAAAACAAGCTCCCTATGACATCATCTGCCAGGAAGTGTCATCATTTTTTTCCCTTGGGAAAACAACAGAATAAACATCTAAAAATACTAATGCACTGTGTTTTTGTGGTATTGGTTTGTTCCACTCTAAAAATGCCATCCTGTTTGATAAAATTACAGAAATCTGCTTTTTAATATTAAAAAGCTCTTGATTGTATTCTTGTAAGTAACCGTTTTATTCATTTTCTTGTTATTGTGTAAATAATGTCATTATATAATTAATAATGCTGACGTGTTTGATTCTGATCAGAGCATTTTAGAAAGTTTGGAATAATATCATTAAATTACATATCAAGCATATTTATTCTTCAGAAGTTACAGTTTTGATAGGTACTGCATAGCAGGAATGAGCCATGTGTGTTTCTCTGATTGTGTAGACACACTTCCATCCACAGCCTTTCTAAAGTGTGTGTGATAAATTCCCCAAATACCATAGCACTTAGTCCTACCAGCTGCTTTTCCTATTACCTTATTGCTCTTTTCCTTTTTGGAATAAACTTCTGGCTCACAAATGAGCTTCAGTCTCTGGGCCATAAATAATTTGGTGTAATGATCTTCAGCACTTGAAGATCTATCGTTCTTCTTTGTGGGTTAGGTGATGGGAGGGTCGTTCTGTGATCTGGTGATGCATTATGTGGGCCTGTTTTGTGGTTTAATAGCACAGCTGTGAGCAGTACCTGTTGTTTTGGTTGGCATTTTAAAACAGTATGCTGTGATGGTTAGAGGGGTTACAGCTTGATATCACATCTCTTTCAGACGTACTGTATGTGTCTGTGTCAGTACATGTACAGTAGCTTTTCAACTTTTAGTCTTATGAAAGTTTGTCATGATCACGCAGTATTGCCTAAAGTAAACCCTTTCAATTAGCACTCACCGGAAATGTACAAGCGCCTCTTCCCACGGCATGCATTAGATGAAACATTTATCTGTGGTGTTCATAAAATCTCCTTTGACACGTGATAAATCATACAGCCATAAGCCCGGCCACTGTTCAGCAAATAAAAGAACACTAAATTAATGGCTGTTTAAAAAGACACAAATTAGTGACCCATTAGGCCAAACCTAATGAAGAAGTGAAATGACATTGATTTAAGTTAATAAGAAAGTATGATCACATTCTAATCAGTGCTGTTTATTTTAATTAGGCATTGTCAGGCTTCATTCATTGCAATAAACTGCCTGTTTCCCTTCTGGATTGATGACTGTGAAAAAAAAAACATTCAGCCAGAGTTTTAAATTGATTAATCCATTTATTATTATTATTATTGTTGTTGTTATTATTATGCACATTAAGTTAAAATTAAAATGATCATGTGTAGTAAATAAAAAATAAACAGATACAGACAGACAGACAGACAGACAGACAGATAGACAGATAGATAGATAGATAGATTAGACAGATGGATAGACAGACAGAAAGATAGATAGACGGATGGAGGATGGATGGATGGATGGATGGCTGTATAGATAGATAGACAGACAGACAGATGGACGGCCTGATGGATAGATAGATAGATAGATAGATGGATAGACGGATGAATGGATGGACCGGACGGATGGACGGACGGACAGACAGACAGACAGACAGACGTACGGACAGACAGTTAGGTAGACAGACGGATAGTTAGATAGATAGATAGATCGATAGATAGATAGATAGATAGATAGATGGATGCATGGACCGGACGGATGGACGGACGGACAGACAGACAGACAGACAGACACTGGAAGGCAACCGTGCTGAAAGACTGTAATTATAATTTTCCCTCATGCAGTCAGGCAACAAAATCGATGACAATAATTAGGTGTGTGTGTCTGTATGAATTGTGCCATTCTGTGTGTATGCTGTACTGTCTCTGCAGGTGTCTGTAATCCCAATTCAAAAACTTTCAGATACAGTGAAAGCATCTTTGGGTTTATGTTGTTGCTGTGCAGATAATGCATTTTCCTTTGGCCTGATCTATTTGTGTCCTAAACAGGCATGGACACCTCCAGCGGTGCCCGGGTGGTGAAGCCTTCCTCGGGCTTGTCAAAAGGGCGCACTGCCAAACAGGCCCACCCCGCAGAGATGGCCCGAATGGGCAGCACTGAAAACGACAATCACAGTAAGAACGCAAGCTGCTTGCTTGGGTTTAAAAGTACAATAAAGATTTTCAACTAACACACACAGGGCATGTAAAATGTTAACAACTCATTGGTTTATGCAGGTGGCATTTACCAAAAAAATTGGTTTACATGGTAGGCATATTAAAAAGGAATAACCAACTTTGTAGAATCGTTGACTTCATTTCAGATTTTTGTTTGCACAGTCTGTGGAGTACATTTGCACATTAAAAGAGCTGAGTTACAACTGCACACTTGCTTCAACCTGTTTGACATCTCTGAGGTTTTGACAAGCGATTTCACACTTGTGTGCTTGAGAGAGGAAATGATGGCTGCCTTATTATGGTGAAAGGTGTTTTGACAGATGAAGTCCTTCTACTGGGAGTAAGGTTGTTTTTAATGTCAGTGAAATACATACCATCTCCCTGCATGGCTGAACTTTAGTCCTGTACACATGTTCAATGCTGGAGTAAAGCTGAATATTGTGTCATTTCCTCTGCATTCCTAAGCAAAGTATTGAACAAAACCGTTTAAATGGACAAGTGGAATGGAAAGAAGTGGCTAAAAGGATAAATTAGGCAGTATAGCTCTGATAACAGCTGCTATAATCTCATTGTCATTGATAAGATAGACATTACTTTGGGTCAGTGTTAGTAGGGCTGCAATGAACAGTGACTAAATCAACAATTATTTGAATGATTATTAAAAATGCTAAATGCATCCATTGCATCCAAAATGTCTCTTGATTGACTCTTCAGCTCAACTATACAGTTAGAAAAGTGTTTTTTTTTTTAACTGCTAGATGTTCAATGGTAGTACTGGCAGTACATGTTTTATCAATTATTTCTGAAAAGAATAAAATAAAATATGCATTAAACAAAAATATACAATTAAGTTAATTGCAACCAAACCTAAATTTAGGAAGCTAAAGTTCCACTACATGTTTTACTATCCAAGTTTCTGTCCACATATTTTTATGTAAATTTGGGGATATAGGATGGCAAATTGGGGATGCTGGATAGATAGTAAAAATGTCAAAACATGCATAAAAAACATGGAAACACTTAAACTGCATAAACTATGAACAAATTTACTGAATAAAGATGTGCTTCAAAAAATGTCTGACTGAAAAAAAAAAATGCTTTGTTCATTCTGAAATGCCAGAATTTCTATTTGCACCAGTTTCCATGGAAGATATGATTTTGTTCTCTTGATGCAAACTGTTTTTCCTGCTTTTTGTGTTTTTTTGTTTTTGCAGTATTCCAATCTTTACAATTTTAAGCTTTAATGTACATATAGCGTACATTTTTTTGACCCCATCATTTTTAATCAAATTGTCCAACACTGTATCTCAAAATCCATTTAACAACCGATGCACACAACCAAGTCCCTGTCCTACATTTTTCTATAACATTCAGATCAGATGTAGCCTACATCACAATATTGAAGAAAAAGTCTGTCAATACTTGTGTTTCATTGAGACAGTACTTTGGACTCTCTATTGCTATTTTTAAACCAAAAATTGGGTAACACTTCAGTATAGATTCTCACTATTAACTACTTGCTTATTAGCATGCCTATTATTAACATATTGGCTGTTTATTAGTACTTATAAAGCACATATTCTGCACGATCACATTCTACATCTCTAATACTACCCAATACCTAAACTTAACAACTACCTTACTAACTACTAATAAGCAGCAAATTAGGAGTTTATTGAGGTAAATGTCATAAATGGTTTGTTAATAGCGAGAATTGGACCTTAAAATAAAGTGTGACCAAAAATTGCAAGTTACTAGCAGTGTTTTTATCGTTAATGTTGCCAACATCAATATTACTTTGTGTACTTAACCATAATTTGTGTGTAGTAAAGTTATCTTTCAATTTCACATAATACATCGCATGTAAGAATTTATGTAAGAACATTGCATGACACGACCATACAAAGATGAATAATGTAAAACTGACATTTCCCACAAAATCCGATCTGACAGCTCAAATTATAAATCGTTATTATAAGCTCTCCATTGTGAATCGGGGTAAGGCAAGGACACAGTTATGAATTCAGATTTTTTATGTACTCAGTAATTGTTTCTTGTAAATTTTTAGCTGTTCAGCTGTTCATTAAAAAAAAAACTTCCATAGTGCACCTTTAAGTAAATTAAAATGTGATGATTTTCTCATTATGCAATGCAAGTATCATAACAAAGTATGCAAATACATTGACAGGACACAATATCATTATGTTGCATTAAGCCACACATACAATGCAACATTATTGGCTCTAACATGTTCTTAAGAGTGTGTCTGGAGCTGCGTCTGCAGTGTTTTAATGTTGACCCTAAGTGTTACACCCCAGTTCTAGAGCGAGAGATATTCTGACATGAAGCAACTATAACTCATATCCAGACCACCAATCTGATGCACAATTAGGGAAATGTCGTAATTGAGTATGTGTATGTATTGCTGTTTAACGAGCTCTTGTGAGAAAACGAGCAATGTTTCAGCGTTCTGGTCCATTCACTCCACTACTGCCGCTCATTTCCGTTTTTTTGGCAATTAAGTGCTTTGAAAGGGAATAAGAGGAAGTTCCATATTCATGATTTTTTGTTGTTGTCAGTATTAGGCCTGCATGGGCATTATTAGTCGCAAATTGAGGATTTCTCTGGTACCCATAATTTGATAGGCTTTAATGATAATGGATTTTTTTGCTAAATGGAGAGGCTTATGGTACTACGATTATGTGATTCAGCTGTTTAATTTGGTAAATGTAAAATGTGCCAACTGTTGCACAGTTTTGGTAAGAAAGCTAAATTTGAACGAGAGCTTGTGCAGCTACTGCTTTGAACTTAAAAAATCCCAAAATTCTTTGCTTAGAGTGAAGCGAAAGCAGCCTGGCAAAGGTCTGGTGGAAAACAAACTTGGCGCTGATTCACAAATGAGCTGGGAGAATGATATTTGTGCCGAGCCATGCTGTTTGAATTTTTCTGCGGATTGTGAAGAGCATTTTATTGCTTCACAGCGTCAGGCCAGGCTGTCTCTGCTGGAGAATATTTATCGCTGAGTTTGCAGCCCCCTATATGCTGAGCGCCTCTCCTCGACTCAGACTACATGTTCAAAAGTAGGTTCCTAATGCATTAATTTAACACTCACCGGAATGGATGTCGGCTTTGTAGAACAACAACCTGCCGTTAGTATTTCCACCGAGCACAGAATGCCGTCTATCCAATAGTAAGTGACACAGGGAATTGATGAAGTGGCTTGGGGGGTTAATTGATTAATTGACACACATTATATTCTTATCAGGGTTTTTATTGATGACTCTTTCAAGGTAAGACCATTAAGAGTGTGTTTTTCCTTGCATTGAGAATGATTTACATTATGGAAAAAGGAGATTTTCAGTTTATTTACATATTCTTTTTGGCTTCCTATTTGTGGCCTAGGGTTGTGGCTACTGCTTTTAACTTGTAAACAATGTCTCTGGAAGGAATTCAGACATAAACAATAGCATTTCCTAGCTGTGGTTTTGATGTCACAATGCCACTGATTAGTCAGTCGAACCCGAAGCATTCAGTCCAGCCTCCCTGGGATGTGGGTTAAAGGGATAGTTCACCCAAAAATAGCCGCAGGGTTTAATTTGGATTTGTCTGTGCATGTTTTTTTTACTCTCATAGATTTTGTTACCATTGCCATGCATTATACGACTGATAGACTGCAACGGCTGGAGCTAAAAATCTCCGTTTGTGTTCTACTGAAGAAACAAAGTCACCTACATCTTGGATGCCCTGGGGGTAAGCAGATAAACATAAAATTTTCATTTTTGGGTGAACTATCCCTTTAACCCAAAGTGTCGCTTGTGTGTGAAAGTGTGTACATGTTTGTGAGACAGTGCATGGCTTCTTCTGCCAAGGGTGCGAGACACTTGTCTGGTCTCAGGCTGTTAGATGTCAACAGCTGAATAGCACAGTTGCAGCTGTTTAGTTTCTTATGTCTGGAATGGCTTTATCTTACTTTCAAAGGGCTGTGTTCAACACGTTTGTAGCATTTAAATTTTTCCCCCTGAAGTCCATTTGTAATTACAGAAGAACCAATATTAGGTTAGGCTTTATGAGCCTAATATTGCATTGAATATTAATAGAAAGATAAAACAGTCAAATATTAAGTCACATTACCTGTGACACTGTTGAAATTGCACTGGTGTAATAGTGTTGCTGAATGCACTATATTTAGAGACAAACCAGATGGAGCCATTTATCTGTAAACATGATATGTAATAACTGATAATCAATGGAAAAGTTTGAATATCTGTAAGCAATGTTGGTCAAAACGATTTTTGATTTTTCCGAGGTGTTATTGCCTGATAATAACATCAGTAGCAATGCCGAATAACATACCATTCATCTGGGAACTGGAGGCCGGCACTTCTTTCACATCTCTCATGTCACACTGACCACACTCTCTCTAATTTCATTCAAACAGTTATTTGCCACGGACACAATGTGTGGTTTCATGAGTCACAATACAGGAGTGAATTACAGTGACCAAAGACTGTTCAGCGATTTTAACTAAACCACCATAAACTTTTGTTTGGAAGGCTACTTTGCAGAGAGCACTCTTGAAAGGTTGCCATGTCCTCTTTTAATCAATGATTATTAAGTATCTCTGGGTTTGTTGTTTGGGCTCGGCTCATGAAGCAATCCAGTTTATGGAGTTAATAAAGTAGGCAGGTGCGGGACGCTATATTTTGGTATGTGGCTTATTTTCAAGATAACGCAGTTGGGTTTGAGTTTATTATGTTCATATTACATAATAATTATATCATATTTATTATGTTCATACCCCCCCCCCCTTTTATGATGGATAGATGCACTTCAAAATCTCGACACCCATTCACTGCCATTATAAAGCTTGGAAGAGCCAGGATATTTTTTTATGTAACTCTGATTGTATTTGTCTGAAAGAATAAAGTCATATACAGGATGACTTGAGGGTGAGTAAATCATGGGGTAATTTTCATTTTTGGGTGAACTATCCCTTTAATAGTAGGCCTGCGGTAATATTGTTGAAGTGTTCATCTTTTTGTCAGAAATACTGTTTTGTACTCTGTAATGGATTGAAGATAATAAACAAGCATGATTTTCAAATGCTTTCTTCTCAAATAACATTTTATGCCCTCTTCATTATTTATGTGGTGAAAAGCTGTATAATTAGTGATATGAGTGTACATTATGCTTTAAATGTCTGAACTTGGTCTAGGCTCAAAGCAGTTTGTTTGGAAATGTTTTTTTTTTTTTTTTTTTTTGCGGAAGCTTTATGTTTAAAAAGCTCAGATCAATATTTTGTGTCTAATTATTTACTCATGTGGCAGATAGCTGTGTAATAAACGGGATAATGTACCTGTACATCCAGCCAGTTGTTATCAGAGAATGAATCATAAAATCCTGTGTCCCATGATGTACAGTACAATGTCTACACACCCCTATTAAACCTGAATGGTTTTGAGATGTAAAAAAGTGATTTGTTTGCTACTTGAATTGTTGTAGAATATTGCGTTAAAGGTGGAAAACATCATTTATCTTGGAGTCATTTTAATCTCAAAAATGTGAATTTTAAGAGGTGTTTAGACGTTCCACAGACATAGTTCCTTCTGCACTACTTGATCAACATTTTCTGTGTGTTTTAGCTGTTTGTTTTTTGGGGGAAATTGGAGCAATTTGTCTTTTTCTACATTTACTGTAGGAGTTCTTGATCACACAGGTAGGCATAAAAACATTTTGTATAATTCCAACAATTTTGTTTTGTATATAGTGTGAAATATGAATTGTAGCAAACTGTCAGTTAAAGCCCACAGATCCCCACTGGGGAATTTGCTGTCTTCTTTTCATTATATACTTGGCTCTTGCTAGAGTGATCCCATAGTACTTGAGAAAACATATTTTCTGAATTATATCACCCATTAGATTGAAGATCCAGTAGATAATAAAACACTCAGCTTTAACTGGAAATAAAAACAAAAGAAAAGAAAAACATAGTAAAGTAAAATAAAAAGAACTGGTTAAAGTCAACCAGTGTTATCACTGAGATACTATTACAATTTTTATTGATAATTTAAAGCGGGTTTTAATTCACAATTTTATATATTTTTAAATTTATAAATTAAAACGATAACATGTTTAGCTAGCTAAAAAAGTTAGTTTATTTAATTTCAAGTAACAAAATGTTTTTTTTTATTTAGTTTTAGCTTTAGTTAACTAAAACCATGAATTCAAGTCAAATAAAATAATGACATATAATATATGTATATATAATAGAATATCGAATTAATGTAGAAAATATTGAATATGACGGAATCACTGTGTTACACCAGTGAAAGTGAATTTTAAGATTCACATGCATGTAGAATTAGCTCTTCGAACTATAAAAAAAACTTTTAATCAGTATTTTTGTCTTTTCTTGTAAAAAATATTTAAAGATAAATATTTAAACATTCTTACGATAAAGTTACTAGGAAAGCTTAGCTCCTTACTTTTTCTTTTCATTATATTTACAATAACTTTTTTCTAGCATAAAAGCATAAAGATTATTACATTTTTGTGCTTAAAACAAGAAAAACCAATTTGACGGGGTAAAAAAATTTATGAAATTATTTTTTACAGTGTGTTCACTTTTTGCAGTATGCATGAACTGTGTACTGCCCATTAATAAAACCCCTGTCATAGTTTTCCTCCCTTTCTCCTTCACTATCTCTGAAACTATTTATCTCTGTCTCTCTCCTGTGGAAAGCTGAATGATCGCAGTGCTTGCTGAGGCTTTGGAAAGCCTTTGGCAGCAGCTGTGTGCAGTTGGCCAGTGCAGCTGAAAGAGGCAGTAGGAACAAATAAGGTCATTCTTACTGACTGCTGTAATTGTAGTGAGCGCGGAGCAGACACACTTTGTGACTGTGTGTCTTAAGACCTTTTTGTGCGAGTGTAACATATGCCTCTGTATAATTGGCCTCTTTCCTGTCAGAGAGACTGGAAAAACTATTACATACAGCATACGAAAGAATAGTTTCAATTTTTGGCTCAAGGTTAACTCGGAGTTATATATGACTGCATTCGTTTAGCAAAAACAGGCAAATTGAAAACATATCAGTCTGAAAGTTCTTTGGCGACACTAGAATAACTTTATATTCAGTAATGCTTAACAGATCATTAGTTTGCTTGCATTCAAGTAGTTACAAAAGTCTTGAAACTTTGATTCAGAGTCTATACAAAAAATATGTTATGTCATAATGTTGTAATGTCAGTACAGTTATTTAAAGCACACTTTTCAAGAATTTCATAGAAATAAGTTTAGCATATATACACTACCAGTCAAAAGTTTGGGGTTGGTAAGATTTTTTTATGTTTTTGAAAGAAGTCTCACGCTGACCAAGGTTTGATAAAAAATATTGTAAAAACAGTAATATTGTGAAATATTATTACAATTCGAAATAACTGGTTTCTATTTGAATATATTGTAAAAGGTCATTTATTCCTGTGATCAAAGCTGAATTTTCAGCATAATTTCTCCAGTCTTCAGTGTCACATGATCCTTCAGAAATCAGTATAATATGCTGATTTGCTGAAACATTGATGATTATAATATGATTATTTGCAGAAACATTTCTGATTATCAATGATGAAAACAGTTGTGCTGCTTAATATATTTGTGGGAACTTTGATACATTATTTACTTGAAATGTAAATCTTTTGTAACATTATTAATGTCTTTGCTGTCATTTTTAATCAATTTTATTGCATCCTCCTTGCTGAATAAAAGTATTAAAACCTTACAGACCCCCCCAACTTACAAAGCCCTCCATAAGTATTGGGACAGTAAAGACAAAATTGCTCTGTTTGCTGTGGAGTCAATAAATCTGTTAATATGAATAAAAGGTGAATGTGAGACAAAACTACAGTCTCATTTTATTATTGGCTTATTCAACACATAGAATAAGCCAATAATAAAAAGTTTTACTAGCTAAGAAGATCAGCACTTTTTTAGAGTTTCATCCCCCTATCTGATGTGAGCATAAGTATTGGGACAGTTGCCTCACAGGTCTTTCTAAGTGATCAGCTGTGTCCTGTTGCATTAATTCTTCAGATATTAAAAGCAGGGAATGTGTCGTATCAGTTATATCCATTGCTTCTGCATTCTAAGTCTTGCATTCGATGACGATACACACAAACCAGGATGAAGACGAGGGAGCTGACTTTGAGAAAAAAGCAAGCAATTTGGATGCTAAAAGAAAAGTCAATTAGAGCTACACAGCAAGATGCAAACCTCTGATCAGCAAGTTTGCAAAAAAGCACAAATGTGAGCCAGTAGAGATTTGGAAGAGAGTTTTATGGACAGATGAGACAAAGATGAACCTTTATCTAAGTGATGGGAAAGCAAAAGTGTGGAGAAAAAGGGAACTGCAAATGATCCTAAGGCATACTGCCTCATCTGTAAAGCAGGTGGAGGTGGTGTCATGGCATGGGCATGCATAGCTGTCTCTGGAACAGGCTCTGTCAACTTTAATGATGACTTAATGTATGATGACAGTAGCAGAATGATTGCAGAATTGTACAGAAACATCTTGGCTACCAATGTTCGAGAAAATGCCACCAGATTCATTGGGAAGCGCTTCATATTGCATCAGGACAATGACCCAAAACACCCTGCCAGTTCAGTCAAGGAGTTTATCAGGGCAAAGAAATGGAAAGTCTTAGATTGCCCAAATCAATCTCCAGATTTAAATCCGACTGAACATGAATTTCACCAGCTGAAGAGGAGACTAAAGGCAGAAACTCCCCAAAACAAGCAACAGTTGGAATGGGCTGCATTAAAGGCTGGGAAACGCATTTCAAAGGATAAGACCAAGAGTCTGGTGATGTCTATGGGTCGCAGACTCACTGCTCTGATTGCACGCAAGAGATCTGCAACTAAATAATAGCTTTTAATCTTTTACATCTGCCTTAAGTTCAACTGTCCCAATACTTATGCTCACATCAAATAGTGGGATAAACTCTAAAAGTCCTGTCCTTTTTATTGGGAAACACATGTATGTGCTAAAACAGCTAATAATAAAATGTGACATTCTGTAGTTTTGTCTCATATTCATCTTTTAATCATATTTGCAGATGTCTTGACTACACAGCAAACAAAGCAATTTTGTCATTACTGTCCCAATACTTAAGGAAGGCACTGTACACCCACCCACACACACACACACACACACACACACAAACACTTTTTACTGTTATAAAGTAAATACTTTGGACACTTTCTGGTTGTTAAACGCCACTGGATCACATCCATATATTTTGTACATTAGACTCTAGTCGCCTAACTCACAAATTCAGTGGCTGCTCTTTTATTGGATGGCGGTGTTGCTGTGGTGCTGATGCTGTCAGGTGGCAGGTCACCGGGGACGACGCAGCTAATTTCTGACCCACTGCATCGCGTCCATCTGTTCAAAGCCTGAGCACCGCCCATTCCACACCGTTACTGAAGAGAGCTGCTAGGTGTGAAAACAAACTGCATCACATGCAGAAACAAAGTTTGAGTGTGTCTTTTTCAGCCTGGTATCTTTCCCTACTCTCTCTTATTAAAGCTTAACATTTAGGCTTAATATCACAGTACACCATGGAGTTGCATTTTAGGGTTAACAGTGCACAATTGGTGCTTACACCCTTTCAAACGTGCTAGTGTCAAGTGTTGCTTCATTGAGGGTTAAAATGGCTCAAACCTGGGGTTTAAAAGAGGTTAAGTGTGGATAATGATTTTTGTGCTTTTCTTTTGTGCCATAAAATGAATAGTCTCTTTTATCCTGTATTTAGATAGTGTCAGACTGTTGACGTTATATCTTGATGACAGATGTGATAGTACATCAAATACACATTATCATTTTCTTCTTTATCTGATAACCCATTATCCCTGAGCAACAGTGTAGTTGATGAAAGAAATGTTTGGCAGATGATACCCCTGGGCTAATTAGATTTGGCATCATTTTATTTAAAGAGGAACCTAAAATTTTATATTATCAGCAGAAAAAGGCTGTTCTAAAATTGTTTTAGAAGCTTCTGAGGCGTATGATTCAGTCTGCTCCTAGATTAGTGTACAAGGGCAACATTTTCCTGGAGCACTATCAGCAGCAGTGAATTATGGGATGTTGGGACTGCTGCAGACTTTTGGCCCGGTGTCAGCAGATGATGGCTGGAGATTAGGCCTAGAACAAGCTCTGCAAGGCCAATGATGTGCCGTAGCTTTATGGAGAGTAGTTTAAAAATTGATTCAACCCTTAAGAGTCAGTGCAGGGACCTTGAGTCAAGGGAAATGGATCCTACCATTTTTCTTTCCTTTTTGGTGACCCCCACGCGCGCACACTCACATGCACACACACACACACACACACACACCACTCATCTCCACTCTGCCAGTCTCACTATCGCTGCAGAAATCTGAATCCATTCAGAAATTCAGTTTGCTTTGCTCATTTACACTGGCTCAATATTATGTGAGTCATTTTTGTTTGGCTTGCAGCTTTGTAAAATACCACCTGCTGGGCTCTTTTATAATTTAATTAACAGCAATGTTATACTTAAATTATATAACAGACGTTTGTGCACAAGGAATATTTTTAAAACAAATATAAAATGAAATAGCTGTGAAGCAAAACAAACTTCCCACAGGGAGGTCAATGTGGTTAAATAATAACTTTTGATTTTGTTTGCCCAGAATTAAAGACCACTTGCAATCAAAATAGGAGTTAAATGTTTATCAAATGTAGTTCATTTTTCTAAAAACTGATGTTTTTGCTGTTCACTTTTATTTACAACCAAAAACAAAGATCAAACAATGAGGGCATATATTCACACAAGTGACGAGGGAATGAATTAAGCTTGTGTGAATTAATTTGTTATTCGTGGCTACGATATATGTATATTTTTCTCACATGTCATGTGCGGGGCTCCACAGTATCATATCTGCAGTTGTGGTTTGAATTTTGTTTTGGCAAAGACTTTCACTTTCCATTACTGACTCTTTGTTTTGACAATGGATGATTCCCTGAAAGTTACCGAGGGTTGCTGTTTAGAAGTCACACATGGTACAGTAGCCGGCCCTTGTTTTTATATTTACGGATATCACATAAATACACAAAAAAGAATAACATAACCCTACTATTTTCCAAGAATTGCAACCAGACAGGCTAAACCATAAATCATATGGTAGACATACCATAGTGAATCAGAATAAGACAAGAATATGAATTTGAACTTTAGGGTTCTACTTCAATAACATAATTTTCTGTAGTGCAGATTTAACATAATTACATATTAGTTCATGATAATGTACAAAATGTCATTCATTCATTTCATTGAAATCATTCGAAAACTTTTGATCTCTTCGGTTGCTCACATCATTGAAATTTGAACTATTGTTAAAGTTCAGTTCATTTGAATTTAAACCATGTTGCAATTTACATACTCATTGAAGCAAGAATCTGCTTGCATTTGGCACTTCATTTAATTTTGTGTTAATTTTGGGAATGGGTTCATTTTTGGCCTTGAGGATTGTAAGTAAGTATGAATTGTACAAGTTTAGTGTTTGAACAGACATTATCTATTCATCAGGTGTAAACCAGTGTCTTCTAGATGAAGGCTCTTTTCTATTTTGGATTTGTCTAAAATTAGCTGTGAGCTGTGATGCCGTCTGGGAGTAAAAGAGGGGATGAAGAACTGACAGTAAACCCGAGTTTACACTAGTTATCTTAAAAGGATAGTTCAGTATCTCTTAGAATAGAGTGAAATATCTCTTTAAGTAAGATTTATTTTCAGAGTGTGTCAGTAAAGTGATTGTTGTAGCCATCTGTAATGTCATTTCACAGGGCAATAGCAGTGCAATCTTTCTACATTTAAACATTATAAGCCTATCATAAAATGTAGTTTTGCTAATTATAGTTTTGCATAGATGTGTTAGTACTTGGAGAAATAGTTTTTTTAGGCAAAATTCAGTAGTCCTGTTGACACTAATGAGCTGCATTCCACATTAAAGGCGAGCAATGTTTTATGTTTTGTTACTTTATTCGTCTCATTTTCTCTTTGCTCTAAATGATGTGCTTAGTACTTTTGTCTTTTCCCACCACATAAATTCACCAGAAGAAAAATTATTTCTCCTTTATTTGTATTTTGTATTTTATTAAGTGTAATGCATAAAAGAGCAATAAAAATCATCATCAATAACTCTTAAAATGTATTATTAGGTTCATGGGTTGTAACATCTAAGTGAAGCTTTTCAATATAAAAAGCACTTCTGAGAGAGCACGCTTGACAAAAATATGCTTAGAAGTTCATAAGTCATTATGTAACTGTAAACAATGTCCTTCTGAGAAGTTTTATGCTGTCTTCTCATTGGTTTAAGTCCACTTTAGACATTTGGACATGAGCCATGAAGAGTAGATTTACTGGCTTTCTACAATCATGCCGATTCATACAGCATTGCTTTTACCCTGTAAGAAGTATTTCTTTTACATAAAAAGAACACTGTAACCTTTTCCACCTCAAGACCGCATGCTGTATATGTGTGGAGAAATTACTGATGAGTAATTATTACATTTACCCACCTCTTGATGGAAAACAAATTCTGAGAAACGTGTTTTTTTTTAATCTCTCTTATGTTTTTGTGCTGCCCTGACCCCTGTTCTCATCTGGGAAAAGGCCAAAGCATGAGGAAATGAACAATGAGTCTTGAACATTGAGAGAAAGTGGAAAATGAAGAGGGGGTCAGTGAGTCCAGCTGTTGGTTTTGATACTGTACACCCTTAATGGCTTCAGCAGACCCTCTATAGCTTCTTTGCTCAAACACTGTGCTGTATTAATGTGTGCTTCTAGTTTTCACAAATTCTAGTGTGGGCTTAAAACAAAGGACTTGGTGTCCTCAGTGATTTTCTGTGCCGCGGCTCTGCTGTCTGGAATGGTTCTCAGTCAGATGATTTATTTGGTCCATCACACACTTCAGACTGTTGCTGTGTCTAAACAACTCCAAAGCACTTCAAAATAACACAACCTTGTTTCTGCAAAGACATTCCGCATGTTTTCTACAAACAGCGTCTGGTCTGATGTGTTTACGTTTTACGTGGCGTGAGAAAGTGACACAGGCAAAAAAGCTACGCAAAATCCCATCTGAGCGATCAAACTGAAACAGATTTCCAGAAATGTGATTTGAATTGGATTTCAAACCACATATGAATTAATGTAGCTTGAAACGGATTTCTAAAAATCATATTATATGAGATTTTTTTGCCGTTCACACTTGCTAAATATGATCGGATTCCAATCAGGGGCCAGTTGCATAAACTGTGTAGACTAGTCTTAAAAGGTTAGGCTAGTCATCTATTTTTTTTCTTCAAGACTGGTCATAACTTTTTAATTCAGTTATGAAAAGGTATATTGGTCTTATTTGTATTGGAAAAGTAACCCTGATTACCCCTTGGCAACTGCTAGTTGGTCAAACTAGTTCTTAAGACACAGTCTTAACATGGTGGCTAAGTTTATGCAACTGGCCCCAGATATGCACAAAAATTGGAATTGGACTGACTTAAAGGATTAAACGTTTCAGGACAGTGGCTCTCCAGGAGCAGGATTGGACACCGCTAATTTATTTGATCAAAATACAGTAAAAACAATAATATTGTAAAATATTATAACAGTTTAAAATAACTTTTCTATTTTCATTAATCATTCTAAAATGCTGATTTTCTACTCAAAACATTTCTTATTATCAGTTTTAAAAACAGTGTGGAAATCATGATACATTCTTTAATGAATAGAAAGTTCAGAAGAACAGTATTTATTTGAAATAATAATCTTTTGTAACATTATAAACATTTTTCCTTTCACTTGGTCAATTTAATGCGCCCTTGTTGAATAAAAATATTTATTTATATATATATAAAAAAACAAAAACCGTGCCGACCTGAAATTTTTGAACTGTTTTGTATGTGCATTTTGTGCTATTCTGCCATTATTTATTTATGGCATTCTTTACATAAAATGTATGAAATGTTTGAAAATGTTTAATTATTATTGACACCATTTTAACGTTAACATGTTATTTAAAGGGGCCATATGATGTTGCTAAAAAGAACATTATTTTGTGTATTTGGTGTAATGAAATGTGTTTATGCAGTCTAAGGTAAAAAAAAACACATTATTTTCCACATACTGTACATTATTGTT
>NW_015659001.1:310340-310635 GCF_001515625.1 Sinocyclocheilus rhinocerous | reverse complement strand
AAAATGTGCTGCACACATCTGAATATTTGGGTTGAACTGTTCTGGAACAGTGTTGTAAATACAACTTAACCACTGATTTCTAGTCGTGTCCTCTTTTGGAAGGCCAAACAAAGTAGTTTCGCTTTCACAACGAAACACAGCATCACACACGGCGGGCTTGAGTGAGCAGAGACCGGCGGTCTTGAGAACGGGCGCGGCCGGCGGATTCGACGAAGGAGCGGCCGGCGGGCTTGCGGCAACCACATGTGACGACCCCTGGCTGGACTCCGCTTCGTCCACGGTGAAAGCTGATCCG
>NW_015659001.1:303372-309854 GCF_001515625.1 Sinocyclocheilus rhinocerous | reverse complement strand
AAAAGCGAGGTGTGCTCTGATTGGCCAGCTATCCAGTGCATTGTGGGTGGCCGTATTCCTCAAGCGTGTGACGGAAATGTTACGTTCCTTACCATATTGTGATGCCTGCGGCAACCACATGTGACGACCATGCTGGACTCCGCTTCGTCCATGGTGAAAGTGACGACCCCAATCCACAGCGCGAAGTTGATGTATTTCCTCAGCGACCAGCACGGATCAGCTCCAAGCATGACGAAGCGGATATCGTCCTCTTTTGGAAGACCAAACAAAGTAGTTTCGCTTTCACACAGAAACACAAGCGTCTTCACGACATGGCGGCAGCAACAATACTACAGCGAGAATAAAAGTTACGCCTTCTTTCTTTGCGTGAACATTTGGGCGGCGTTATGCAAATCTTCTCACATCATGACGTAGACATGTGGGGGCGTGTTAGAACGAGCCGTTTTAGGTAGGTGTGGTTGACTCTTAACTTTTATAAAGAATATCTCTTTGGATTTGAGACTTTAGTCTTTGCAACTTTACAGATCTTCTTTATGCACCAAGATCTTGTAACACTCCAAAGAGAAAGGAAAAATTGAAATCGCATCATATGACCCCTTTAATGAAAATATGAAAATTTTTACCAAAGAGGCATTAGAATGGACATGTAAAGATAGTTTCTGAGATGTGAATTGCGGCATCATTATGACATATGACGGAATCGGAATTTCAATCCAAATAAACACTTTATTTGTTGTCTAAAACTAATGACCATACAACACACTTAAATAGAAATCAGCAAGGAACATACTTCACAATGTTCCAAAAAAATTACAATATAGATATGTAAATAAACATTATTAAATAATTATAAATCTTTTTAATCTCTAATAAGCTATTCCAAAACATTCACGTTTGCATCTACATTTGCATTTCAAAAATATATTGTATTGAGCATCACTGTTTACAAAATATTTTTAGCATATATTTAAAACATATTTTAGCCAGGAAAAAAATTGCTGATTGATTCTGATGGAACAGAACCACTTGAGAAGGTGGCAGAAAACTGTTAAGCCAGAAGATCAGAGGAGCTCTCTTGGAGAAAATACAAGTAGTTCACAGAGTTCAGGATTTGTGCGTTTGAATGTGGTGAAGGAGGTGAAAACTGTGAAACTGTTTCTGTGGGTTTTAAGTGCTGATTCTGGAGTGGAAATACGATGTCGTGGTTGAGTAGCTGTCAGAGGAACATTCACAGAGAAGGGTGTGTTTTGTCTTCAGTTCTTCTGGGGAATTGATTGTCTTCCATCTTCTCTATGAAACACGGTTTTGCTGTGCTACTGCCAAAGGTGTTGGAAAGCCACAGGCTGGACGTGTCAGGACGGCTTTGAGCTAATTGCTAATTAGAGCCACATGCAGTAAAATGAAGCCATATTGAACACAAAAAAGCCATACAACTCTGAGGTAAATTATGTTTCTAAACTAAAAATAAATTGTTTGTTCAATGAACTTAATTAAATTAAGAAAATGTTCCACGCATTTGTAAAGTTTAGGTCGGTACAACAAGAATTTAAAAAGTAATATATAATTATTTATCATTTTGACTCACACTTTTTCTTAAAAAATGACTGAAAATGTGAGGTGAGGTTTATAGTTTTATAAATTTAGTTTTTGTCAAAACTCAATTACAATTAATTTCAGCATTTATTCTCATAATGCATGGGAACTATAGATCCACTGCCCAGTTAATTAGGTCAACAAAAAATGATTAAGTTAACTTTGATTTTACACATTTAATTAGATTTTACATTAGAATTAATCTGTGACAAAATGTTGAAGGATTGTGTTGTAACAATGTCATTTTAAAAGTATTTAAACAAATATAAAAACTCAGCATTTGTTTGCATTTTAAAACCTAGTTAACAGTTAAAAATGTACTCTCTACAATTTACGATTTTTTGTAAATTGATTTTGTTAAAAATCTAATACTAATATACTAAGGAACAGATAATACATTTTTAGCTTCTTTTTTAATGTATACAGACAAAAAAAAATTTGTATTAGTACTTTTGATATTCCTACTTTATGAATACATTATGAAAATCACTTGAACACTTTGAAAACACTTTGAAATAATGAAAAATGTACCAATACCTAGGCGATAAAACGGTATCTGTATTTATCGGTACACCTTCATCGGAATGATAGAAAATTTTTTCGATATAGCACATGGTATAGGCACGTGCTATAAGTGACAAGCAGACAGCACACACAAACACGTGCTGGAATGAGTAGTGGTCGACCGATATATCGGCCAACATTGGCCGATAAGTTTATTTGTTTAGCCGATATGTTCAAGACTTTTATTTTGACGGCGCTGAGAACAGCAGCGCCTGCGCACACAGCGCTCACATTCTCCCTCTTCATTGTTTGCTGTCACAGTTTAACAGTTCTGCCTAATAATGATAGAAGTCTGTCTAATAATCAGATTGAATGCTAAACAATGGAATTAAAAGGTGTACAAAACTTATAATTATAAAAAATATAACTTTATACTAATTGCTTTTATATTATTAGTAATATAAAGGCAAACATTATAATACTTTCTCGTTTAACCTCAGTATTCAGCAAATACGCATTTATATCATTTAAACAAATATCTAATAAACAGTTAATTTCACAAACCTTGCAGACTTAGTTGGATCCAGTTGTGAGATCTTGTGAAGTGTGCATTTGTATCCTGCATGATCGCGTGTTCTCTGCGTGACGTTCGGTCCGTGTGAATTGAATGCTGACAGGAGGAAAGTTAAGCTTCACTGGAGATGCGCTATCAACAAACTTTAAACTCGTGATTTCAAAATATGCTGCGCTTTATCCATTTGCCCACTGTCATATTCATGTCATTTTTACTGCGTGCTGTATGTAAAATGAGTGTTACGTTGGCTTTAGTTGAAAAATATGATTCCCAATGCAAACAAACTTCCCAGATTCCCAGAGTGCCCTGTTGGTTACAGTGTTTACTTTCTTTCTATTTATATATCTTTAAATATTTCTTTATTTGTGATAGGATACAGAATCAGGAAGTTGTCATCTAAAATATGTTTATTTTACACATTTATTTTTTATATAATTCATTTTCAATTTATTTCAAATTTCTCAAACATTAATTAAAATAAATAAAAAAGTATAAATTATAATTAAAATTAAAAATACTTTTATATATATCGGCTTTATATCGGCCATTGGCCACCCTGCTCTCTAAGATATTGGCATCGGCTGTCAAAAAACCAATATCAGTCGACCACTAGAAATGAGTGTTGTGCCTGTCTGTGATGAGGAGATTGTGAATAAAAAAAGAATATTAGTCAAATTTAAAATAAAAATTTGCATTTGAATGCAAAAACGGTGCAATTGAATGTTAGGTTGTGTCAGGGAAACTTATCAGTGGCGCACGAGATGCGGTGATGATGATGTAAGTGTCGTTGTTACATTTTAATGTTTTGTTAGTCTAACCCATTCAAAATATTTGAGAAATATAGAAGCTCAATGCGGAGAAGATCTTGATTAGGTTAAAACCGAAACCAAGCCATTCACACGGAACGCATATTCAGACAAGACAACTACTACTGCACTAGTGTCGCACACAAGAGATGTATAGGAAGCCATGCAAACTTTTAGAAAACACTTCGTGAATTTGTGGAGATTTATTCCATTTCACTGCGTCTCATATGTTTTTAAATGCGATATTTGTGATCGGCGCTTCGACTCTTTGTATTAAGTTATGCATAAATAGCCTACATGATGCTGCTTTGTTCATAATTGATTAAGCAATTTATGAAATGTTATTTGTTTTATATATGTTAATTTAGACGTTATGCATGTTTTTTTATAGACAGTTATTTCATTGCATTGAATAAATAATTGAATGCTCTGCATTATTTTGCTCATTGCACCCTCCTGTGGCTTTGGGAGACTAGCCAAAAGTTTAATTAAGACTTATTTAATCTGCATGTAAAAGATATTTGTTTAAATTTTATTTTGTGTTTGACTGTTAAAACAAATAATTATTTGTTGTTTGTCTTAATAAAATGGGTAAATTAAAAATACAGTTAAACTTTTTTTTTTATTGTTCTTTGTTTTAAAAAAATCTTATAAAAAATGTCAATAATTATCGATACCGAACAATATGAAACATTATATTGTTGATAAATTTTTTAGCTATATCGCCTAACCCTACCAATACCTTATAAACACATAAAGGAAAAAAAAAACACATGATAAACATTGAGCATTTTATGAATGCTTAAAGAATTAACACTTAAAAGCGAAAGTTCATGAATACCTAATGAACACTTAATTAAGTGCAGAAAGTGTGTTTAGAGTCTCTTTGAAGAGCAGTGTTTACTTTACACCAAATACAGCTGTACAAATCTATAGCCTCTTACAGCATTCGTCACACTGTAATCATATCGATTATACACTGTATATTTAATACCTGATATCCTGCAACCAGCTCCAGTTATTACTTTCATATGTAATTATTAATGCTGTTTGTATGCCATATAAATGAATTATTTTACATATAAAGACCCATGAGAGGAGCCCTAAGAAGTGAGGAAGATGGAGAAGGGAAAAATAAGAGGGTCAAGGAGTGTGTGTGTGTGTGTATGTGTGTGTGTGTGAGGAAGTTGTTGCAGGCAAAGCAAAGAGGAGAGTGGCCGGGTTATTTGAGATCATTATGCAGTTGGCAGCACTCTGTTCTGACTCTACCCTCCCTCTCTCCCTCTGTCTCTCTCTCCTGCTCCAGTGAGGATGAAAATGAGCAGCGTGCAGCTGCAGCCAAAGACAGCTGGGAGGGTCTCACTCTCAAAAATTACAGCATACCCATCTGCGTGTGTGTGTGTGTGTGTGTGGTGTATGCGGTCATGAGCAGATTTTACCATTTTATAATTATGTACGATGTCTTTCCACAATAGTTGTTCTTGTGTCTTGGGGAATGTGTGTGTCACAGTGTCAAACACACCTTTTGTTAGGCTTTTTTAAGGGGGTGTTACTGGAGAACAGAGAGTGGTTTATTTGAGCAAAACAATGAGTGTTTGTGTGTGTGTGTTTAAAGAACTTGGACAGTTGGTATCTTGTACTAAGAGGCATGTGGTAAGGCCTGTTTACACCAAGAATGATAACTATATTAGCATCCACAAGCGATAACGTTCTGTTTGTAATAAGTGTGTGCTGCAGTTCTGTTGCCTGTCGATTTAAATGCTTGAGCTCTTAAAAGTCAGGTGGATTCTGATTGGCTGTCAAATGTTTTTATTGTTCCCCTGTGTTATCATTATTGCTGGGATGTGGACTTATCCTATTCTCATAGAATTAGAACTATTATTAAAATTTTCTAGTTATCATATAGTTATTGATCTTGGTGTGAAAGGCCCTTAGAAGTAATAGACACTGGTGATAACAACCATTTTTAAGAGTTCTTTAAGTAAATTTGAATGGTGGCCATTTGCAACCATAGTTAAAGGGTTAGGTCTCCCAAAAATGAAAATTCTGTAATTAATTAGAATTGTTGAATAAAAGTCTTTATTTTTGTATTCTTTGCGCATAAAAAGTATTCTTGTAGCTTTGTAAAATTACGTTTGAACCACTGATGTCACATGGACAATTTTAACGATGTCCTTACTTCTGGGCCTTGAACGTGTTAGTTGCTATGCTGTCTATCGAGGGTCAGAAAGCTCTCGGATTCCATCAAAAATATCTTCATTTGTGTTCCAAAGATCAGCGAAGGTCTTACGGGTTTGGAACGACAGGAGAGTGAGTTATTAATTTTAAAAAAGCATCATATGACCCCTTTAAAAAACAGTAATATTGAGTTAATACATGTTAAAAACAAACCAACACATTCTCACCCGTAAAAGTTTATCCCATTTCTTCAGGAACTTCTTGGTGGTTTTTACAACCAGAGGCTGTGTAATGTTTTTCGCATCCTGGAAAATTAATTGATTTTTACTGTGAGTGGCGACACATTGACCGTTCCAAGATGGCGGATGTGTCTACGCATCTGGAGTGATCGAATGTGGTATCTTTGTATACATATCTATTGCTAAGGTGTTCTGGATGGTTACTAGGGTGCTACTAGATAGTTGCTGGGTTCTTCTATGTGCTGTTTGCTTGCTGGCTGGTTCAAAAAAGCCCACCTGAAAGTCTTTGATGTGTAGTGCTGCAGTAATGAGTCCTAAAACTTGGAGACAAATTTGGCAGTTTTGCACTTCTGCTTCCAGTGTCTCGAAGTCAGTGAGTTTTTGGTAAATGCCTGAGATAAGGTCTGTGGTTAAAAGAAGCTCAAGATATTGTCATGTTGTATTCCAGACATAAAATACATCAGTAATAGTAAAAGCCCACTCACGATTTTTAAAGCTTTTACATTTCTTGAAAAAGTGGCTTAATAGACCTAGAGGTGTTTCATCACACCAAACAGATAAACTCATCTACTCACTAGTCTGCTTTCA
>NW_015659001.1:299250-303085 GCF_001515625.1 Sinocyclocheilus rhinocerous | reverse complement strand
GGTTAAAAGAAGCTCAAGATATTGTCATTTTGTATTCCAGACATAAAATACATCAGTAATAGTAAAAGCCCACTCACGATTTTTAAAGCTTTTACATTTCTTGAAAAAGTGGCTTAATAGACCTAGAGGTTCATCACACCAAACAGATAAACTCATCTACTCACAAGTCTGCTTTCACAGCCTCTTTGTGTTTATAATTGCGCTCTTGCAAACTAACGATTTTTCAAGCTTTTACATTTCTTGAAAAAGTGGCTTAATAGACCTAGAGGTGTTTCATCACACCAAACAGATAAACTCATCTACTCACTAGTCTGCTTTCACAGCCTCTTTGTGTTTATAATTGCGCTCTTGCAAACTATTCTAACTCAAACTTTCCATCTTGTAGTAGATTATAAATGAAGAAAAAAGTTGTCTAATGCTTAGTGGTGGTGGAAGTCATGTGACCATATAACCTACTTTCAGCTTTTTACTTTTTACATGTATTTAGGCTTTAAAAATCATAAAAGTTATGTTAGTTTGTGAAGGTAATCATGATGAATAAAATATAAGAGTCATAAACTTCCTATTGTCTGCAGTAATTCAAAAGCCAATGGAAAAATCCTTTTGGCTTTTTCTCGAGGGAATCGGAATAATGCTAACTTACGGGTTGGCCTACAAAAATACGTCATCACTGCGGCACTCTATTCTGGTCTCTAGATACGCCTGGAGTCCCTCCTTCAGTGCAAGTTTTTCATCACCCACAGGGTGAGAAGTATGATCACTAAGAAAAGTAATAGCACATCTTTCTTTTCAACAAGCCACACCAATTGAGATTTCATTCATGTCTGTAGCAGGAGGAAGTTTAACACTTTAGATGATGTATTTTGAGCGTGCCTTACTAAACACCAGTAATGAAAAAGTGTGCTTGTAAATGCACATGTCTTTGCTAGTAATGTGTGTGGGTACATTTACTGGAAGTGGCCTGACAGATACTAAGACAAGTGGCTCTCATTCCCATAGCAACACAAACATGTCTTTCCCGAGAGCAACATTTTTTAATTATGCTCTTTATCTAAAGGACCTGAATATTTGCAGACAGAAATTAAAATTCACACCTCATTTCCTCTTCAGCAGAAGAGTCATAATGACAGACAAAATCTTCTCAACTATAACACCCATGTCATTCTAATGTGTCTGCGTTTATACTTCTTATCTCTTAAGTACTGTTTACGCACACACAAACACACTTAATACAGTGTTTATTTAGAAGGTAACTTTCGTATGTGTGCTTTAGCCTAATTCAGCCTGAACAGATCTCTCTAATTCTCGTTATCATAAACAATGTGCCTTCAAATCCACCCACAATAGCCTCTAGCCCAAGCGTGGCGCGTCCTTTAAGCTTCCCAAACATTCTTTTAAACAGCATATAATTTCGTTATTGACTTTTCCGGCCCTGAGATAAAAGATTATGTTTAATCCCTTATCCAACAGGACTAAAACCATAAAACTAACAGGGATACCTCCACAAAGAAGCCCCAGGAATGCTTGTAATGATGACGACAAGATCCCTCCACAAACTTGAGCTTTCTGGGTCAAATAATAGCACAAATCTAATTTACCTCATCTCTTTTAAAACACTTTCAAGCTTTTGGGAACCCAACGTGAACTAAAGAAAGAGGCGATGAATTCACTAAACAGTTTAACACTTTACCTATTTTAACTCTTTAAGAGTATTCAAGCTTTTGGTTACACTTTATTTTAAAGGTGCCCTTGTTATAGTGTAATTATACATTTTAAGAACTAAGTAATGTTAACGTGTGGTTAGGGTTAGAATTAGGGTTTGGTTTAGGGTTAAGTTGCATGTAATTATGCATAATTTATTGTTATTTCTATAGTAAGTATATGTAATGTGTAACAATGACACCATAAAAGAAAGCTTTACCTGGCTTTTTAATAAGCTATTATACAGTATGGGTTTGAAATTTAAAATGAAATATTATATTAATATATAGTTTATGGTCGGCAAGTTGTTTTAGAAAGAACTCTCTTCTTCTCTCCAAGGCTGCATTTATTTGACTAAAAATACAGTAAAAACTGTAATATTGTAAAATATTATTACAATTTAAAATAACTGTTTTCTAGGTGAATATATGTTAAAATGTAATTTATTCCTGTGATGCAAAGCTGAATTTTCAGCACCAATACTCCAGTCTTTAGTGTCACATGATCCTTCAGAAATCATTCTAATATGCTGATTTGCTGCTCAAGAAACATGATTATTATTATCAATGTTGAAAATGGTTGTGCTGTGTAATATTTTTATGTGGAAAGAAACCTTGTTACACATACAGTACATTTATTTTTAAGATACACTGCATTTATTTTAAATAGAAATCTTTTGTAGCACTGCAAGTGTCTTTGCTGTCACTTTTGATCAGTTTAGTGCAAGATCAGGAACATTTATTAACAGCAAATGGGTCATTTTTTATTTCATTTAGTTCTTAACGCACAAAAGCGCCTGGCCTCGGTCAGCCTGTAGCCACTCTGGTTAACGGGGTCATCGGTGGGGAGAAGAGAAAAGAGCAAAGCCAGCCACTGCTGCAGCTCAGATGTGAAAAAGGGCTGATAGCAGGAAACGGTGACATGTAATTAGCACGTTGTCTGGTCTCAGAACCGCCCTTCCTCCCCCTCCTCTTCACTCTCCAGCGTTCTGTACCTCTCCCACACACTTCTGTGGAGAGCCGCTGTGATGGAGGACACAGCTAATTGTGAACGAGAGGAGTGTGCCAGTGAAGGAGTCTGCCCACCATACCCAGAGAGAGAGTATTGAGCTCAAATACAGAGTGTTGGTGTGATTTTTAAAGTGACAGTTCACCCAAACTTCAAAACTCTGTCATCATTTACTCACCCTCATGTCGTTCCAAATCTGTATGGCTTTCTTTCATGAAACATGGAAGAAGATGTTTTATAGAATTATTACACAGCTCTCTGGAATACTAAATTCTGATTGGTAAGCTGCAGCATTTTAAAGGGGTCCTATTATGCTCTTTTGCAATGTCTTGAATTTGTTTTGGGGGTGTACTAGAACATGCTCTCATGCTTGGTGGTTCGAAAAACGCATAATTTTTTTACATAATTTGCATTATTACAATACCTTTCTCCCCATCCTGGCACAAACGGCTCGATTAGTTCCGGGTTTCATGAAGGCCCGCCTTCCGAAAAACGAAATGTGATGTGATTGGTTAGCTGTCCCAGTGCGTTGTGATTGGCGAACAGCTTAGACGGTGTTTCAGTAGTGCCCCGCCCCTTGCCAAAGCAGCAAGTTCCGTCTGCTCCGGTTTAGTTAAGGATGGCGTCAGACCCAGAGAATATTGAACAAGAGGATCACGCAGAACCTTTACACGCACGATATTGCAAGACATATTTGAGTGGTAACGTTATTGTTGTTGTTGTTTTTTTTTTGTTGGCTAAATCACGTTTTAGATAGGATGTCAACAAGCGCTTAAAAATAACTGCATTTACTATGTACAGATAAGTGCATATGTATTATTTTTATTGTCCATTCGAATTTCTGTAGGCGGGAATTATTTTAATGATATTCTAATGGGCCGCTTCGTGATATCACAAAACCCGGAAAACAACGTTGTAGTCCAAACGAGCCGTTCGTTGTAGTTCTTGAAAAGGGATTTAATTTTTTTTTTAGTTAAACTGTTATACAGTTGAATTTATTTATACCCATAGTCCAGTGTTTCCCAGGCGGGCGGCATATCTATGCAAACTCATTCTCTGCCAGCAGGAGGCGCTGTTGGAGTAGTAGAGATCAAGGTTTCCCTGGTAACGGCTGTACACAAAGCAG
>NW_015659001.1:284863-299161 GCF_001515625.1 Sinocyclocheilus rhinocerous | reverse complement strand
ATGCCCAAACATACACACTGACTAAAATTCAAAAAGTGAAAAAGCATAATATGACCCCTTTAAATCAGCCGCGCCGGGTTCTGATCACCATTCAGGTTGATTCTGCAATAACAACCAAACTGGATGTACAATATCCCTTACTTTCACTGCAGATCTTACGTATAATCAGGGTTGTGTTCCTAAGTTTGAATTGTGTTGGCTAACAAGATACAGAATTCCCATTCACATTTGAATTCAACAAAGTAGAATTAATATTGGAATGAAATTCAAAGCAGTTCATACCATTTCTGTATGAACATGCAGACAACATGTGGGGCATTTCTGGAAACATTAGGCTATATACATTGAAATGTAAAACATTACATATAAACATTAACATTATATATCTGTAACTTGGAAAGTACCATTAATTTCAAAAAAAAAAAAAAAAGGGGGTAGAGTAAAAGTACTTGTCCAAAAAAAAAGACTAATTTAAAGAACTGATGAATAGTAAGAAGAGAGTACTACTGAGCTGCGATTATACACACTGCACACTGCAATTTAAAAATGTAGAAACACTGTACATACTGTAATTCACATGTTTGTCAGAAATATTTTAAATTACTTTAAAATAGTACTATATCCGAGTAAAACTACTTAAGTACCGTGACTATTTGTAATTAGTTACTTCACATCCCGATACACTGTATAAAATATATGGTATAATGTATAGTACATCATGTGGTAAACCACATTGTTTACAGAAAACTTTATGAAATATTATTTTACATTTGTTTTGACAGTTTTAAACTTAGTTTTGAGAAATGTCTCATGAAAAAATGTGTTCTATCCATCAGCAGAAAAATGTATTATTAGTTAAAATTAATGATGGGTTTTGTAAAGTGTGTGTATGACTTTGTTGATTTTTTATTTTTTTTTGGAGTTTTAATTCAGTAAATTTGTCTTTCTGTCTTTCCAAATTAAATTCCAGTGCAACATCTTGTGGGGTGTAACTAATTCAATTAAAACAGCAATATATTTAATTTAAGATGATTATCAAATCTCAGTATATTCCTCACACAAGCCTATCGTATGACTTCAGAACACATGGAATATGGAGTCTTGACTCATATTATGAACTATATACTTTATTGGCGTTTTGATAGTGTTTTTTGGTGTTTGATGAACATAGTCTGTCATTGTATAGAAGCTTAAAAAACGTTTGTTGCTGTGGATATCCGCATATGTGTTTGGAATGACATGAGGTTGAGTACATGAGAGAATGTTCATTTTTCAGTGACATATTGTGTGGCTGTGTCAAAGGCATGCTGATTAATGGTTCATTTACTCTAGTCTGTGAAAGGCCTTTATCACTCTCATTTACACACACACACACACACACACACACTGCAGACAATTTGTCTGAAGCCACTTTGTAAGTGTCCTTATTATGTAGTTGCTTAGCAGCCATAAGCCAGCGGGCCTCAGTGGAGTATTAGTGTGTAATTATCTGCCGTTTGCTCAATGTTTTGACCTTGCCAGTTCGTATAGATTTGCAGCAAACTTCCATGACCTCCGCTAACCAGAAAACCAATGCATGCTATCATCTTCCATTCTCCTGGGACTTGCATGAAATAAGCAATGGCACTAATTTGTACGCAGAATGCATCTGCAATTGACTGACTCTAAATGTTCGTTCAGCCTCACTAAAGTCCCCGTGGGGACGTCTGGAACATATGGAGAGCTGCAGTGATGTGAGGTGTTGAGGGGAGTTTCTTAGCCAATCATTAATCTGAAGTAAGGTTAATGGTTCTTCTTTGATAGAATCAAGGTGTTTTAAGGAGGGCAGGATAAGATTGGAATTCCACAGAAGGCACCATGAAGCCAAAATGGACACTATGTGCTTTCTAATTCACTTTCCTGGGCTAATCCGTCAGTGCATGTTATTCCAAAGAACAACAGGTTTATCATTTTCAAAATGTAAAAACTCTGAATTTACTTTGCTTTCCATTACACCCTATGGGTGGTGATAATGTTAATGTTAATGGTAATGTTTGACAGCCACAAAGTGTCCAAACACTTATTTTTGTGAAATGCTTTGCCTTTGAAATAAGTACCTATATTTCCTTCACATAAATGTCACTTGCTTTTCCCTTTTTGTTATGAACTGCCAAGACATTCATACATTTTAAGTGTCCAAATATTTTTTGGAGCCACTGTGCAGTATATAGGAATTGTATTAGATGACTGTTGTAGTTAATGCAGTAATTCAAAATTCAATGATGGGCAGTGTTAATGTAATTAAGTCAGCTGCAAATAATAATTGCTTCACTGCAATATATCTTTCAAAATAGTTATGTGCAATATGTCATGAAATGTTCATGTTCATCAGGTTCCTCCTATAATGAGAAATCAGAGGGTAAGAAGAAAGGACGCCCTCGCATGGAGGTGCAGGAGCTGCGCATTATTCCCGTGAGTAAAGCAATAAATATCCATTTTGGCCAGTGATGAAGGAACGAGGCTACGCCAGATTGGGATTTTGGGTGATTATTTGTGAAAGGAGTAAAGGGACTTTCCAAAACTATTTCCAACTGTTGTATTTGGAGAAGGAACATCTCACAGAGGGCTGTGTGGAAGTGAATTGATTGCTAATAGTTTCTAATGCCTCTCTTGTGTGCGTGTGTGATGTTTTTTCTCGCCCCAGGCCCATATGATGGTTCAGTGGAAAGAGGAGTTTAAGAGTCGTTCCAGGGTGAAATGTCCATGCTCAGGCTGCTGGTTGGAATTCCCCAGTATTTACGGACTTAAATATCACTATCAGCGATGCCAAGGGGTAAAAACTGAAATCCAGACTACACAGTCATGCGCTGCAAAATCATGAATGCAACCAACACTCGTTTATTAATAGGAATGTATAAAACTACATTCATTTGAAATCAGATAGTGGGTTGCATGAACTCAACTCAAAGTCTTAAGGAGCCCTGTAAATTTAAGTTTGGTTTAGGATCATGTCTGCCAGGCAATTTGAGGTCTAACTGTTATTGTTTTGAAATTTCTTGACATCAGCAAATGTGTTAAAGGGCTAGTTCACCCATAAATTAAAATTCATTAATTACTCACCCTCATGTCGTTTCAATCCTGTAAGACCTTTGTTCATTTTCGGAACACAAATTAAGATATTTTTGATGAAATCCGAGAGCTTTCTGACCCTCCATAGATAGTAACACAACTGATACGTTCAAGGCCCAGAAAGGTAGCAAAGACATCGTTAAAATAGTCCATGTGACATCATGGGCTCAACTGTAATGTTATGAAGCTACGCGAATACTTTTTCTGCGCGAAGAAAACAAAAATAATGATTTTATTCAACAATTTCTTGTCTTCTGTGTCAGTCTTCGATGCGCTTTCACGAGAGTACCACGACTCAGAAAGCTCTCGGAATTCATCGAAAATATCTTAATTTGCTCTGAAGATGAACGAAGGTCTTACGGGTTTGGAACGACATGAGGGAGAGTAATTAATGACAGAATTTTCACTTTTGGGTGAACTAACCCTTTAAGCGGTATTTTGGTGACTATTAAATAGAATGAATTTAGAGACACAACTTTGGTGCTAAGCACAACACGCTAAAATCTAAAATATTTTTAATAATAATATGTATATTAATACATATTTTGTTTATAACAAATAAATAATAACTACCATTCAATAGTTTGCAATCAGTTCGATTCCAGTCTTCAGTGTCACATGATCCTTCAGAAATCATTCTGATATACTGATTTGCTGCTCAAGAAACATTTATGATCAATTTTGAAAACAGTTGTGCTGCCTCATATTTTTGTGTAAACATTTTTTAAGATCTTTGATGACTAGAAAGTACAAAAAAAAACAGTATTTATTCAAAATATAAATCTTTTGTAACATTACAAATGTCCTTTCCATCACTTTTGATCCATAACATAATCCATAATATAATATATCAATTTTATATAATATAATATAATTCATATAATTAATAATATAATATAATATGAAGTCAAACTACTTGACCTCACTAGTTGATGACTAGCCAACCAGTCAGTCATCTTGACCTATACCTATTTTAGTAATACTATGCTTAAAGGAACAATATGTAAGATTTTTGTAATAAAATATCCCAAAACCACTTGCACAGTGCGATATATTTCATGCAGTTGTGTATTTACATTATTCCAAAATTTCCTAAGCATTTGTAAATCCAGAGAAATTACAATTTAAAAAAATGGCTCGTCCCTGTTCCTCCCTGGTCATTGTTGCCTATCAATGACGTAATATCCGCGCTATCCTCGGTTTTCGCTTGTAGAAACTACAAGCGTGGACAAAAATGCCGCAACACAGTTCAAGTAAATCCATTACGGCTGAAATGAAAAGTGTTGACTGCAGCATCAAATGTAGATCTGCTCAATGTCGCATCATGAGTCTTTTTCCGCGTTTTTACAGTGTTGCGCATTATAACCAATCACACACGAGTCTGTTGAGCTTATGAATGCAATGGCCAATCAGAGCCGTTCAGATGAGTCATCGCTGAAACGCCGGAGTTTTGTTATTGAGTGTGCGCGCTTCGCTGACTGAATTCTGCTCTCTCGCGAATTCTCTCATCATAAACTACAAAGTGCAGATGTATGTATGATGTAAGTAAGCGATTCATTCATCAAACAGTATATAGACAGCTTTACTGATTATAAGGGGAGTTTTTTGAGAGTGCTCAAACTCACGTCATTATGTTCTTTGACAATGTAAATGTTCTTTGCTCTCTTTCGCTGTATAATTTATTCACTGTTTAAATAACTGTGTAAGGTACAGGTAATAAAACCATTAATTCATTACCTCACCCGTGAAAATTATTCGTGAATTAAATACATCTCTGAATGGTGAAAACGACATCTCTCATCGTTCCACTCTCCTTCATAGTGTCATCAAGCTTCGCCTTTGTTATTGTTTTGAACATGCGTCCCTCTAGCGGTGAAAACTTACATATTGTGCCTTTAAGTAAAGTTGCCATCAGCTGTAACAACTAGTCAAATGAAACTTTGTAAAGACCCACTATCTTTTTTTTTTGCTTAGATCTGAGACCTGTGGAACTTGACCTGTCTTTGTGTGTGTCTGTTTGTGTGGCGTTCAGGCGACCATAGCAGAGAAGCTGAGTCACAGATGCCCGTACTGTGAGGCTGTGTTTGCCACCAAGGTGCGTCTTCAGAAGCACAAGCTGTGGAACCACCCAGAAAGGGTCACCATGGAGACCAAGTCCGGGGTCACCTTGGACGCCAAATCCGATCACAAGTCCGAACCCAAACAACAGAAAAGCCCCGTGAAGCGAAATGCCAAAAAAAGGTGTGAAAGCTCAGTATGCTTTTCCTGACCGTATTCCCACTTATTGGAATATTTTTTAGCGTGATGCATTTTTGGAGCCGTTTTGAATTTCTGACTTTAGTCACACGCAACAAAAATCGCTTCAGGACATGACTTGTTTGCCACACCGCCATCATTAGATTCCAGATGAAGTCCTCTTGTGTTACTATAGTACTGGTCCTCTGTGGATTGACTTTAATAGACTGTGTTCCCTGCGCTCCCTCTCAGGCCCGTGGAGAACAGCCCTCCATCACCCGTATTTATCAAGGTGAAGAAGACCCAGGAGGTGTCTCGGCCCTCACAGAATGGGGAGTGCGCCCCCCAAAGGCCGGACAGGAAACAGCAGCAGGAGACATCCGTAGACACTGGGGGCAGTGAGAGCGAGGGGGGCAGTCTACCCCCACCCTTCCCTGAGGAGGACCCTGAGAGAATGAAGCACAGTAAGAATGCTACACACTGAGATTAATGCTGCGCACATCAGCTTTTGAAACACCTGTCCATGGTAATACCGTGATATTGTTTGACGTGCCATATGCCAGGGCCGTCCTTAGCTGATCACATTCCGGGGGGGGGCCTCAAGCGTGGGCTTGCACGCTTGAGGCCCCCTAAGGACCCCCCTAAGGACGGCCCTGCCATATGCAATACTATAATGCTAATCATTCATGATACCACTACAGTACAATTTTGGCCTGCTGCAACTATTATTGCAGATCTTTGCAAAGTTCAAATAGTTTTTTGTTCATCAAAATGTATCTTTTTAATTTCTTTACAAAGAAGTTCTATATACGGTACTATGTATGTGTAAAAATGTATAATAAATAGTTTTTTAAATAATTTTAAAATCAATTTAAAATAATACATGTACAATTAATACAAGTACAATTATACATGCAAATATAAGATTATAAATTTACATACATTTTCAAATTGAAATTAAATTTAACATTTATTATTCATAATTTTTTTTCAATTGTATAATTTTTTTGTTGTTGTTTTCAGTGAAAATGTGGGCAAAGTTCTTTCCAAAAAATGAAAAAGAGAAACACTTTATTACTGTGTATGTGAAGATTAAAAATTAAACAATTTTAAATTAAATATTAAATAATACATGTAAAAAAGGATATATTTAACATTATACATGTAAATATAAAATTATGAATTTAAATTCAGTATAACAGTTTACATTCTTTAAGTTCTTTACAAAAAAGTTCTATGCTGTGTATGTGTAAAAGTGCATAATAATGTTTAAATAATTTTAAAATAAAAGTTAACGCATGTAAAATTAATACATGTACAATTATAAATGTAAATATAAGATGATAAATTTAAATTAAATGTTGAAATTTGAATTCAATTTAATATTTTTTATTTATATTTTTAATTTATAAATTTACAAAAAAGTAAATAAACTACAAAAATGTACAAAATATTTACAAAAATGTAATTAATTTAAAATTAAATTTTAAATACCACATGTAAAAAAGAATACATTGAACGTTATACATATAAATATAAAATTATGAATTTAAATTCAGTGTAACCGTTTTTATTTTATAATTCTTTGTATTGTTGCCACTTGCCATTGAAAAGTTCTTTACAAAAAAATATGCTATGTATGTGCAAAAATACATAATAAATAATGTTTTTAAATAGTTTTAAAAATAAATAAGTAATAAATGTAAAAAATAATACATTTAAAATTATATATGCAAATATGAAATTACAGTTTTTTTGCGGATAAAATATGGACATTGGTGGAAAAATGTAGGGAATCTGAACTACTGGTCAGATTTCAAATAGTCAATTGCCATTCATTTGATTGAATTGGGTGTTAGAAGTCATTCACCCCGGTGCATCCAAATAATTTTTCACATTTGCACAAAGTAATTTGTATTTTTCTCATAAACGCGGTTTCACTCTGAGCAGTATAACTTGCCTTTGGGTGATTCTGCAAACAGAAGTCATGTTAATAATGCATAACCAGAGGTCCATCATCTAGAAAAGTAGCTCCACCTCAAAAGGAAAGTCCCAGTTCTCTTTACTTTCGGTACTAAAATGTCCAAAGTTCTTAAAATTGCTATAACATTTCTCATTAACACGACCAAGAACGCCCCTCATTGAGTTTTGTAGGAAATGGTGGCCTGGCCCTTTAAGCAGCAGTGTGTAAGTTCTCAGTGTTGGCTCCGTCTGAGGGTTGCTGGTCATTAAGTCTCTCTGGTAGCTGGTGGCGGCTGCTGTCTCTGTCTCTGCTGTTAGAGAGAGAGAGAGAGTGTGTGTGCATCTGTGTGTGTGTTAGAGAGAGGGAGAGTGTGTGTGTGTGTGTGTGTGTGTGTGTGTGTGTGTGTGTGTGTGTCGATGTCTGAAATGTCAGCTGTGTTTGTGTGACACAAGTTGACAATCAACCACGTACACACATACAGAAAACATATCTGCTCTCTGCTCCCATGACTGGTTCATGAAGCTGTGTCAGTTTCTCCAGCATGTGAAACAGCAGGTGCTTTGGTGCACTGAAGTTTGAGCATCATTATGAGACTGTAACTTACAGCAGAAGCTCACGAGTGTTGTTTAGCGCTGCATGTTGTCATGAATGTATGAACCATGAATGCAGCTCTTTGCTGTGTTATTGAGATGTTTGACCTCTTGTTGTTGTTCTTCTCATTTGAGCCAGGGAGGAAGCAGAAAACTCCAAAGAAGTTCACCGGGGAGCAGCCGTCTATTTCAGGAACATTCGGTTTGAAAGGTACCACAAACACACACTCATACACGTTTTATATAACGGCGAAGACCTCCCATGACTTCTCTTGTTCTTAAAGTCTGAATTCTGCAGTCTTAAAGCTACTAAAACTAACTTTAACCCTTTATGTTTTACATTTTATATGTGAAAAGGATTATTTTGTCCCTTTATGAAGCTGTTTTCATTTTTGTCCCTGCAGTGAGTTAGTAAACTCACTCTTCCTATCCTCACATCTGTTCTTCTAGCCAGTAAATTACATTTTTTATTAAGGGCCAATATTTGCCCTCTGGATTTGATTTTGATTTTGGATTTATTAGGGCACATTTTTGTATCCATAAAACTAAACACAGTGTGCTGTCCATATGTATAAAACTGAATCAGTCAGTGAAGTAGTATGGCAGTTAAAACCAAACAAATCAATTAACATCAAATAGAGGGAAATCTGTAAATATTTAATTTATATTATACATTTTAATATTTAACAGTATTGGTAAATGACTAAATAGTAAACATACTGCTGGGACACACAGAGCGCAGAAATGCAAACCACTGAGCCTTGAGGTGGAGCTGCACCGCAAAGCCCAGTGAGTCCAGAGGTGGAGCTGCACCGCAAAGCCCAGTGAGTCCAGAGGTGGAGCTGCACCGCAAAGCCCAGTGAGTCCAGAGGTGGAGCTGCATCTTGGGGCCCACTGAGCCACTAGGGGCTAGTTGGTCATATATTTTTTTAATTCACTTACATAAAAGCGTAGATTAGTCTAAGATGACTTCAAAAATAAGGCTCATCATTAACCTTTGGCTAACTGCTAGTTGGTGAAACTCGTTCTTAAGATACTGTCTTAACATAGAGGCTAAGTTTATGCAACTGGCCGCAGAAGTGCAGCTGCGCCAAAAGGCCCAATGGGACTGTACAGTCATGATAAATGTTTAAATTAGACCTTGCTTCATATTCATATTCTATTCTAAATATTCAGAATTTCTCAATATTTAATGGTTTTGATATTGAACCAGTCCATTTTCCTCGCTCAAAAATGAAGAAGTTCTCCATGGACTTCAGTGTTATTGTTGTTTCAGGTTCTAATCCTATATTTTATCTGATATTTAACTCTTGTAGATCTAGAATAAAGTACAAGTAACTCTTTACAATAAGGTTCTGTTAGTGAACATTAGTTAATGCATAATTAAGAATGAGCTATACATTTGTTACAATGTTTATTAATTGTAATAAAAATATAACTGTTCATTATTATGTTCGCTTAAGTCCATTAACTAATAATAAAAGATACAACTTGCTTTTAATAATGTAATAGTAAACATTAAAATTAACATTAATGAAGATTAATAAACATCTTAGAAGTATTTTACATTATTAGTTCATGTTAACTTTAGTTGTAGTTAAGTAATGATAACAAATGGAACCTTCATCATTTTGAATGACAGCAGAATTTATTACAGAGGCTTTTTTGCTCATATTTCAATTTTTGCTTCATTTTTTGTCACTTTTAGTGTACATTTTTGTTACATTAGTTAATACATTAATTTCTTATTCTGTATGCAGCCAAACTCTTTCATTAAAGGTGGGGTATGTATTTTTCAAAAACGCTTTAGAAAACTGAGTCAGGGCGAGTACCAAAACAAACTTGTAGCCAATCAGCAGTAAGGGGCGTGTCTACTCATGATGCGGAGGAGAGAGCGCTCAGTGCACAGGACGGACATTAGCCGAGCCGAGCGACGACAGAAAGATAGAGATGGCAGATAAAAAACAAAAGAGGAAAACGTCTGTGGAACAAAAGAAGGCTTAGTGTGTGTGTGTGTGTCGATGTCTGAAATGTCAGCTGTGTTTGTGTGACACAAGTTGACAATCAACCACGTACACACATACAGAAAACATATCTGCTCTCTGCTCCCATGACTGGTTCATGAAGCTGTGTCAGTTTCTCCAGCATGTGAAACAGCAGGTGCTTTGGTGCACTGAAGTTTGAGCATCATTATGAGACTGTAACTTACAGCAGAAGCTCACGAGTGTTGTTTAGCGCTGCATGTTGTCATGAATGTATGAACCATGAATGCAGCTCTTTGCTGTGTTATTGAGATGTTTGACCTCTTGTTGTTGTTCTTCTCATTTGAGCCAGGGAGGAAGCAGAAAACTCCAAAGAAGTTCACCGGGGAGCAGCCGTCTATTTCAGGAACATTCGGTTTGAAAGGTACCACAAACACACACTCATACACGTTTTATATAACGGCGAAGACCTCCCATGACTTCTCTTGTTCTTAAAGTCTGAATTCTGCAGTCTTAAAGCTACTAAAACTAACTTTAACCCTTTATGTTTTACATTTTATATGTGAAAAGGATTATTTTGTCCCTTTATGAAGCTGTTTTCATTTTTGTCCCTGCAGTGAGTTAGTAAACTCACTCTTCCTATCCTCACATCTGTTCTTCTAGCCAGTAAATTACATTTTTTATTAAGGGCCAATATTTGCCCTCTGGATTTGATTTTGATTTTGGATTTATTAGGGCACATTTTTGTATCCATAAAACTAAACACAGTGTGCTGTCCATATGTATAAAACTGAATCAGTCAGTGAAGTAGTATGGCAGTTAAAACCAAACAAATCAATTAACATCAAATAGAGGGAAATCTGTAAATATTTAATTTATATTATACATTTTAATATTTAACAGTATTGGTAAATGACTAAATAGTAAACATACTGCTGGGACACACAGAGCGCAGAAATGCAAACCACTGAGCCTTGAGATGGAGCTGCACCGCAAAGCCCAGTGAGTCCAGAGGTGGAGCTGCACCGCAAAGCCCAGTGAGTCCAGAGGTGGAGCTGCATCTTGGGGCCCACTGAGCCACTAGGGGCTAGTTGGTCATATATTTTTTTAATTCACTTACATAAAAGCGTAGATTAGTCTAAGATGACTTCAAAAATAAGGCTCATCATTAACCTTTGGCTAACTGCTAGTTGGTGAAACTCGTTCTTAAGATACTGTCTTAACATAGAGGCTAAGTTTATGCAACTGGCCGCAGAAGTGCAGCTGCGCCAAAAGGCCCAATGGGACTGTACAGTCATGATAAATGTTTAAATTAGACCTTGCTTCATATTCATATTCTATTCTAAATATTCAGAATTTCTCAATATTTAATGGTTTTGATATTGAACCAGTCCATTTTCCTCGCTCAAAAATGAAGAAGTTCTCCATGGACTTCAGTGTTATTGTTGTTTCAGGTTCTAATCCTATATTTTATCTGATATTTAACTCTTGTAGATCTAGAATAAAGTACAAGTAACTCTTTACAATAAGGTTCTGTTAGTGAACATTAGTTAATGCATAATTAAGAATGAGCTATACATTTGTTACAATGTTTATTAATTGTAATAAAAATATAACTGTTCATTATTATGTTCGCTTAAGTCCATTAACTAATAATAAAAGATACAACTTGCTTTTAATAATGTAATAGTAAACATTAAAATTAACATTAATGAAGATTAATAAACATCTTAGAAGTATTTTACATTATTAGTTCATGTTAACTTTAGTTGTAGTTAAGTAATGATAACAAATGGAACCTTCATCATTTTGAATGACAGCAGAATTTATTACAGAGGCTTTTTTGCTCATATTTCAATTTTTGCTTCATTTTTTGTCACTTTTAGTGTACATTTTTGTTACATTAGTTAATACATTAATTTCTTATTCTGTATGCAGCCAAACTCTTTCATTAAAGGTGGGGTATGTATTTTTCAAAAACGCTTTAGAAAACTGAGTCAGGGCGAGTACCAAAACAAACTTGTAGCCAATCAGCAGTAAGGGGCGTGTCTACTCATGATGCGGAGGAGAGAGCGCTCAGTGCACAGGACGGACATTAGCCGAGCCGAGCGACGACAGAAAGATAGAGATGGCAGATAAAAAACAAAAGAGGAAAACGTCTGTGGAACAAAAGAAGGCTTACGATAAGGCAAGAAGTAGGACCCGTGTAAATATCGGATCAGCTTTCCAGCGCTGGAAAGAACTCAAGGAGCGGAAGGCCTGCGATCAGACGCCGAGGTTGCTTTGTTTCTTCTAAATAGGTGAGTAACACCGTGTCTACACCGCCGCGCCGCAACAGCTAAAGTCTGTCTACACTGAATGCGATAAAGCGACCGTTGAAAATCATTTGAAATTTGTGTCAATGCGTCATAAATAGAACGCAGCAGCTGTTTTCTGTCGGGGATTTGTCGTGTTGCTGGGGTAGGGGCGTGTTTGTTTTGGTGATTTGAAATATCAACATTGGCTACCAGAAATAACTAACCCCACCTTTAAAGGGAACTAAAGTACAGGAAGTCTCTCTTTAGTGATCTACTAGATTGCCATGACCCTTTTTTTTTACTAACTGCCTCACAGTGGTGTTTCTAGGAACATGAGGAATATTCTAAAAGCAACTCATGTAAACACCATAATCATAATATTGGCTTATTTAGAATAAGGTAAATAATTAGATTACTGATGTCCATGTAAACGTAGTCAAAGTTATATCAGAAGTGACTTTCAGAGTTTAGTCTTAGCCTCCATTCAATAAATACACCTTGAGATTTCAGTGGTATGTTTGCCCCTGTATGTTTATAATTAGCAACCATATACTCTTTGATAGTAATTACCCCTGTTGGTGCTAATATGGGGTCTATAGGTCTATTCTAGAAGTGTTTCATTTCCTGTTGAAGTTACAATGGTGCATGTTTAAGAAGCACTGCACCACAAGACTCTTTGACCGCCAAGAGAGTTTGAGAGTCTAATTTCTTCATTTCTCTTTTGTTTGTTCTTTTTTAGTCATACTTTTATTTCTGTGACTTGTGAGGTCTCTGCTTTTCCTGAATGTCATTTGTTATGTGTTGTACAGGAATGAATAAGGTGGAGGAGAAGTTGAAAGCAGGTCGGATGAAGAGGGCGGAAGGGGCTTTGTTCACTGAGGAGTCCCAGAGGAAGCAGTCGGTTCAAGCTCCCACCAGAAAAGAAGCTGCTGTTATTAGTTCAGGTCTCTCTCTCTCTGCTCTCTCTCTGCATGTTTGCATGATAAAATCATCCAGTACATTTGTACTGCCAAAGCAGTGTGAAATAACTCAAATAAAGCAAAATAGTACTAATAATAGCACAAATCAAATAAATAGTTCTATTATGAAATAAAAAATAAAAAAAAATTAATACAGATTAAATAAAATAATTTAAATTAATAAAAATGAAATAATAGTCATTTACTTATTTATTTAAAGTAATTAGTGTCAGCATACTTTTATTCAGAAAATTGATCAAAAGTGACAGTAAAAGTAGTTATAATGTTACAAAAGATGCTGTTCTTTTTAACTTTCTATTCATGAAAGAATCCTGAAAGAAATGTATCATGGTTTCCACAAAATTAATAAGCAAAAACTGTTTTCAGCATTTATAATAATAGGATCATGTGACACTGAAGAGTGGAGTAATGATGCTGAAAAATCAGATTTGCATCACAGGAATAAATTGCATTTTAAAATATATTAAAAGTGAAAACAGCTCTTTTAAATTGTAATAATATTTCAAAAATATTTATTGTATTTTTATTTTATTTTTTTATTGTATTTTTTTATTTTGATTTTTTTATTGTATTTTTTTATTTAGATTTTTTATTGTATTTTTTATCAAATGAATGCAGTCTTAGTAAGCAAAAGAGACTTCTTTCAAAAAAATATCAAAATCTTACTGACCCCAAACTTTCAAATGGTAATGTAATCTTGATTAACCATGTTTTATCTGTTTGTCTCAGTTTCCCCTGCTGAAGCCCAGTGGCAGAACACCATCTCTGAGAGAGGGGAAGTGGTCTGTCCCACCTGCTCTGTCGTCACTCGCAAGACCGTCCACGGACTTAAGAAGCACATGGAGATCTGTCAGAAGGTCAGAAGTCACTCTAAAACTAGTCTCGCGTAGCCAAACCTTCAGACTGACGGCTGAAGGTCTGGAATCCATGGTAGAGGTCTGCTTCCCTAACGGGTCCCGAAATACTTTCGGGTTTCGGGTCGGGTTGGGGTTAATGTTTAATGAATAGCTTCGGGTTCGGGTCGGGCTCGGGTTTATAGCTAAACTAAAACTATATGCAGGCTACGCTGCTTTCATAGATGCACGCACACACATTATTGCACACGACAACACAGCACGGTAACTTTTATTAGTAAAATAGCTT
>NW_015659001.1:278057-284638 GCF_001515625.1 Sinocyclocheilus rhinocerous | reverse complement strand
CTTTCATAACTGGTAAGTGTTTTTTCTTTTGCCTTGTGAACTGGCCGAGCCTTAATGATTCTGTTTCTTTACATGTATTTGCTTACTGACCGTTGCATGCAATCGTGAAATACAGCATTTTTTAAAATTGGCTTTTCGGGTTTGGGTCGGGTTCGGGCTCTAAATTTAACTGTGTGTCCCATATGCATCAGACGTTTAGCCAACGGTCCGTGGGCGTGACACCTGAGGCTGAGACTACTCTAAAACACACTATTGTCATTATTACTAGCATAGGCTTGGAGCAGGGGTGTCCGAACCTGTTCCTCAAAGACCACTGTCCTGCAGAGTTTAGGTCCAACCCTAATTAAACACATTTGAACAACGTCTTCAGTCTCACTAGAAACTTACAGGCAAGTGTGTTGGAGCTAAAATATCCAGGACACTGTCCCTCCAGGAACAGGTTTGGACACCCCTGGCTTAGAGGAACACATTATTTTATAAATTACTCTCAACATTCCCAAAGGAAAGATTTGTTTTATATCAAGGCCCAGAAAGGTAATAAGGACATCATTAAAATAGTCCATGTGACATCAGTGGTTCAGCCTTAATTTTATGAAACGAGAATAGAGAATACTTTTTGTGCGCAAAGAAAACAAAAACAACAACTTTATTCAACAATTCTTCTCCTCTGCATCACGATGCATGCGCATGCTCTCCTCTGAATGTAAACAAGGCACAGTGCGTGTGTTCTACGTCATCAGCACCACACGCACACGTTTTTTACATGCAGGAAAAGCAAGCGCATGCGTCATGAGTAATTCATTTTTGGGTGAACAATCCCTTTAAGGTGAAGTTGCTTTGGCAATCCCGACCAGCCCAACCAATGTTTGGAGTTTGCGTTGAGACTAGGGATGTAACGATTAACTGCGAGCCGGTTGAAAATCGATTTAAATATGTGACGATTCAAATCGGTTGAGATGCTAAACAAATCGCGATTCAATTAGGGGTAGGAGTTTATATGAATGTATGTCTGAGGGGAACTTACTGTCTTTCGATGGTATTTTTTCTTTTCCTCTTGCCTCTGTATAAAGCATATTAAAGTTCATAAGTGCAGCACTGCTTTGTTTACAGCGGAAACCAACGAAACGCTTTAAGTGCCACCTGCTGGCAGAGAGTGAATCTGTATATTGTTATAGTGTTATATTTCAATTTCACAAAGAAACGTGCAACATTTTGTCCAAGCAATAATAAAAGGACACATTTAATTTATAATTTGTCTTAAATATTATTTCATTTCCATTTGTATTTGTTGAAGTACTGAAATAACTCAAATTAAATAAAAGTAAAACTTAAAAAGCCTATATAGACAAATAAAAAACTAATAAAATGACAACATTACTACAACTGTAACTAAAACTAAAATAGATAACTAATACAAATCAAACTACATTAGTTTATCAGTAATCCTAAAAAAATTACACTGAGCCAAACACACATGCTAAAATAACAACAACTTACTGACACATAGTAAGAAATGGTTATAAAAAACTGAAACAGAAGTGAAACAAGTAGTAGGAAAGAGGAGAAATAAAAAGCGATACTTATTATATTATATTAGTATATTATTATAGTGTTATATTTCAATTTCACAAAGAAACGTACAGTATTTTGTCTAAGCAATAATAAAAGGACACATTTAATTTATAATTTGTCTTAAATCTCATTTTGTTAAAAAAAATCGTGAATCGAATCGTGAAATCAAAACCGTGAATCGAATCGAAACGAATCGTGAGTTGAGTGAATCGTTACATCCCTAGTTGAGACTTTGATTTTTTGTCAGTTAGCAAACAAGAAAAGTGTTCGGGAAACCTATTTGAAAACAGTGGTTTGCTTGTTTATCTTAAAATACTGATGGCAATTCACCAACCATGAAATCTAACTTATTACATGTAACAAGATCATAGTCAATAATAACAATAGTCAGACACCTCAACAGACTACTGTCATTGACGTTTGCGTTGACCTCAAGAGGAATCCACACTAATTCTTCAGCCAGCTGAAGGTCTTGTTCCTCAGTTATTGGTAACCCAAACGTCCCATGGGGTGGATTGGACCTTTCGTACAACCGCGCTCCTCCAACGAAGACCACAACTGTCTCAGTTTTCTAAACACATCAAATATAATGTGGCAGATGTGCTCAAGCTCTTCCATATGAAGAGGGACAAAGCCTTATTCATGACTGACTGTAAATCATATCTAAAAACATTCTTACATAAATTGTCGCGCTCAATTCATTGGGAAGGTTTATGTAAAAATGGATTTATGAGCAATTTGTTCCACTTGCATTTCATGAATGAGGCCCAAAGAACGATAGAACGAAAGAGAGGGAATCAAACCTTTAATGTATGACTCTCCCTCTGTTGTTTATACAACCAAACCGCAGAGGAAGCGGAGAGGAGAATGTTTCAGGCATGCAATTAGACACCTCTCTCTCAGGACCTCGCGCAGGGGGCCGGAGGGAGCCATTAGGGGCACTTTATTGATTGGGCGTCTGTGAGTGGCCCTACCCAGTGTGCATCTGGAGTAGAGACTTATAGTGGCAGCCCAGTGTATAGCACAACTCTATAAAAATTATGACACGTCTATTAAAGAGGGAATCGATCGGCTGTGTTATTGCGGGGTCACAAGTAATTGTAGTTTCTCTGGCCTCTTCCTCAGCCCTGTGTGAAATCAATGATGGCTGTGATGGGCATTAAGGGAGAAGACGTTTTATAGCAAAGGAAATGTATTAAAATGATAATCATTGACCTTATTTTCTCATTTGTGTTTTTGTGAATGTCAATGCAGAAATAAATATATAGTTCCGTCATGAAACTCTAGATGGCGCAGGCGACTGGTTGTTAACGTAACCCGAGAGTTGTCATGATTGAAATATACTTTTATTAAGCGAGGATGCATTCAATTGATCAGAAGTGCCAGTTAGGACATTTACTGAATAATGTGAAAGATTTATTTTTCAAATCTTCAGAAAAGGTATCACAGTTTCACAAAAATATGAAGCAGCACAACGGTTTTCAGCATGGATAATAATAGGAAATGTTTCTTGAGCAGCAAATCAGCATATCAGAATGATTTCTGAAGGATCATGTGACACTGAAGACTGGAGTAATGATGCTGAAAATTCAACAGAACAATAGAAACAATAGAAAGGTTTCTTTGTTGCTGGATGAAGATGTTTGTCTTGTGGTAAAAAAAAATTTGTGTAAATAGGCCTTGAACTTGTTCAAATAATTTACATTTTTTTGCATTGCATTTTTAAAATAAATAGTTCTTCATTTTGAATAGTTCTTCTTCATCACCGTGTTTTTTTAAGTGTGTAAAAGTTTTAGTATTAAAGGTCAAGTGTGTAATTTTTTTGAAATTTTTGTCGGCACAAAAAAAAAGAAGAAAAAAAAATCAATGGCCATTATGCCTTTGAACTGAATTCACGTCATTGTCAACAGTCACACTTGTCATGTGGGGCTGGTAGGGAATATTTCAATGCTTTTCAGAAGAATAATACAAATGCTTTATTTGTACATTACTTTATTAGTTGACTGCTTCAAGGGGAAAAATACATAGTTTGCCGTTTGTATTATTGTAACTGGAATATCAAATATAAAATATCACATTTATAACCCATGATTTCATGATATTTGAGGTGGAATTCATAAACTGTGGTCTTTTTCTTGTAGCTGCGGGACGCTCTGAAATGTCAGCAGTGTCAGAAACAGTTCCGATCAAAATCTGGACTCAATTACCACAGCATGGCTGACCACATTAAGGTGAGCGGCAGTGCCAGAACACATTTTACTTTAGCTTTTTGTAAGAATTAACTGCAGATCCATAGCAGAGCTCATCTCCTAGATGTCAAAACAGATGAAAATCTATGATTTGAAATACAATGTATAAATCATTTAAACAATTAAAATTGCATCACTTTTAACATCAGCTTTTCTGTATATGAATGATACGATGAGTCTCATGAAATGTGTTGTTCTTTCTCTTCACGCTGAGCCCTTTACTCCCTTGTGAAAAAGTACACTTCAGCATACTTTTAAAAAGGGTACTATTATGGAAATAATATGATTTAAAGGAAAAAGTGTGAACCAAAAGTAATGTTTTCAGACACATTGCATGTTATTTACAATTAAATTAAAATGTATTATAGTTTAAATTGATATTAAATGCAATTAGATGAACTTAAGAGTGTTTTTTAATAAATCTTTAAACAAAATATCATAATTACTTGTGTTGTCTTTGAAATATGGTTAAAGTGTACTGCCATATGTTCTGACAGGCATTTATAGTAAACTAAAATATACTTTAATGTAATTTCTATTAAAATTTGTATGTCATGCATTAAAATATTTTTGTAATTACACATTTGTAATATTGAAATTGTAATTTAGTACATTTAAAATATATCAACTTTAAATGTAATATAAAAAACACTACATTTAAATTTATATCAAGTACTTTACATGTGCGTTAACATGTTACATGTTACTCGTCAACATGTTATGTAGTCAACACATCAAAATAAGTGTACTTTAAAAGATGACAAAATATGTTTTGATGCAATGTTTTAAAATGAACTGTACTTTAAAACTTTTAATTTGACATATTACAAAGTGCACTTTTTAAATGTGTATTTAAGTGCGTTATGAAACATATAAGTAAACCCTCTCTAAGTACACTTCAATGGCATTTTATTTCATTAAAATGATATTATCTGCAAGTATACGTTTAAAAATATACTGTAAATGTACATTTAATACAATTAAGCGCAATTCTTTTCCCCAAGGGACTCGAGAAGATCTGAAACGATAGCATTTTAATATCTTTAATAAACTAGTGGAGCTGTGTGTGTACAGTATGTGCAGAAGAACAGTGTTTAATATTACATACAGTGACCACTACAGAGAGCAGCTAATCTCTATTATATCTGACACCATCTCTATACTCCAGCATCACTTTAAGACCTAAAGCATCCATTAGGCTCTAACCATTAACTGTACATATGGGAAAAGGTCTAGCGCACATCTAGTAATGCCTTTTAAAACAGTCTTCAAGCAGTATTTCAACTGTAATGATTGTCTCCTGTTCCTCAGCCTTATTTCTGTTCAGTAATAATTTCCTCAACAATCATCAGCTTTCCTGCCAGTAATCTTTCTCCACGGCAAATCATGGTAATCTGTGCCTTATGAGTAAAGTTCATCTGTTTTTTTCCAGTCATTTTCAGCCAACATCTGAATAGGAACGGCACATCCCGTAATGATGACCCTTGTGAGGTTTAGTGTAAAAACATGAGAGAGAAACGCTGGTTAAAGAGGGCCATGAGGATGTAAGCGCCATCTGCCAAGCTCAAGCATTAGCTGCAAACAATATTTCCAATGAAATGTGTTCAATTATGCACGACCAAATGTCTTAGAAACAGTATGAAACATTAATGAGGATGTGCATTTAGGTCTGTGATTTGTTATTTGAGCCAGATGCTGAGTCTCACTGAGCCAAACATTTGAGAATCAGCATAAGGTCTGGGCCACATTGCAGCTTATTCTAGCCAGGATCCGCCCACTTTGACAGGAAGAGAACGATAAACGTGTAAAGTGATTTCAGGGCTGGTTATCGTAGGTAGTTAAAAACAAAATATTTTAAAAAATGTGTGATTCAATAAAATTAACATTATAGACCGAAAGCGAACGTCTGGACACACTTGGCCTGAAAATGAAAAAAATGGAAACGGAAACCAAAAAAAAATGATTCTTTAAAACTGGACTTTCTCTAGACTAACTACACATTATATTATAAATAATAATATAATACTTGTGACTACACTTGTTCTCGCTTCAGGTGGCATCACGGCCGTAACATCTGCCCAACAATTTTTAAGATATAGAATACTTTTTGTGGATCAAAATGATTTTGTAGAAGTTCTCCCGATGTACAACTTAATATTCTATATTTCTGCTGTAATTATGACAAAGCTGCTTTTTATTAACAGAAACTGGGAGTATTGATATACTAAATTAATTAATCATGATCAATTATTTGCCTCCAGAAGTTTCTAGAACTGTTTGTTTTTCTTTAAAAACACTAGTTATTGAGGGGGAAATTAGTATCATTTCAGTTTACATCTTGATTTGATGTGTTTTTTTTATATATATATATATTTTAAGTAAGATCAGAATTATTATTTTAAGATATTTAGACTTGGGCTGTCAAGCAATTAAAATTAATTTATCAAATTAATAATTACATTAATTGCAAGTTATTCACACATCAATTGAAAATTATCGCCCAAAAGTCATTATTGTGTTTTTTAGGCATTAAAAATCTTTAGAAAGAAATATTTTCATTCAACATAGGATTTATTACACACAAACTTTTAAGGCTACAATGTAGCCATACATTTTTTTTTTTCAGAAGCTGCATGTGAAGTAGCATTTGGGTATATTAACACAGAGGTGGCATGAATGCATTTACACTGCAATTATTATTGCATAAATAATGCTATGAAATTAATGGGATTTAAATGGGCATTAATGGATTTTTTTTTT
>NW_015659001.1:267705-278044 GCF_001515625.1 Sinocyclocheilus rhinocerous | reverse complement strand
TCTGTCTGTCTGTCTGTCTGTCTATCTGTCTGTCTGTCTGTCTGTCTATCTATCTATCTCTCTTTCTACCTATCTACATATCTGTCTGTCTGCCTACCTGTCTGTCTATCTATGTCTCTGTCTGTGTGTCTGTAAGCATGTTTTTATTTGGTTCACCAGCTAGACCAGCACTAACCAGCTTGGAAATTCTTTTTAAGTTGGTCTTTTCAGCAGAGCAGTCTGGTTCCAATTACTACAGTATGAGTATGTGTGGAGAAAGTGATGAGAAGAGAAATAGAAAGTGGGGAGAAGAAGATGAGAATATTCCTGAAAAAAATTGCTTATTTGTCACTAAGAGCCAGATTTACTAAACAGGGCAAATTAGCGCAATGCAGAACCTGATTTTACCAAGTGTGACATGTTCCTGGATCAAAATTTTTGTTGACCCTGGAACAACATTGTGATTAACCAATCAGATTTGAAGAACCAGTTTATAGTTTTTGTGAAGTTTAGGCTTACAATCAGTGTTTGGTGTTTGTGTCATTCATCTATCATTCATCAGTGTCATTCATCATTTCCTCTGATTTTAGGGATTACTCATGGTTAAGGTTAGGTTTAGGTGTAGGGATATGGTCAAGACTACATTTTTGGATCAAAATGTTGTTCCAGGGTCAACAAAATATGTTGACCTAGGAACACATCTAACTCAGCAAAATCAGGACGTGAATACGCCGATGGGAGGGGAAAAATTCTGCGTGTGATTTATTGACAAGGTGCACATTAAAGAACACAGACACAGCCAGATCTTTTCCAAAATGACCAGCGCAATCTACCAAGAGCAGCGCAAAATACCACCTGCTTTAAGACATGCTTTTTTGGGGCATTAAATAATTAAATACAGCAGGTAAAATAAGTATTGAACATGTCACCATTTTTCTCAGTAAATATATTTCTAAAGGTGCTGTTTTCATGAAATTTTCACCAGATGCTGGTAACAACCCAAGTAATCCATACTTACAAATAAAACAAAACAAATAAGTTCAGAAATTAAGTTATGTGTAACAAAATGAAATTACACAGGGAAAAAGTATTGTATCACTGAAATTTAAATGTAATACTTTTTGGTAATGACAGCTCCTGTATGGAGAAACTAGTGGCATGCATTGCTCATGTGTGATTTTGGCCCATTCTTCCACAGAGTCTTCAAATCTTGAAGGTTCCGTGGGCCGCTTCTATGAACTCTGATCTTTAGTTCCCTTTCAGTCGGTCACTCTCGACGTCACGTCGGATGACCGACGAAATTGGGATCTCGCTTAGAGAGACCAATCTACTTCGAGTGTAAACTAAACGAGCCAATGCAATCGAGAGTTTCCTTGGCTGTGTTTGGGATCATTGTCTTGCTGAAATGTCCACCCTTGTTTCATCTTCATCATCCTGGTACTGTAGGTGTTGGGACTGAAACAGCAAATATTAATTGGGGCAGGATTGCTTTCTAATCACTGATAGATTTCAGCTGGTGTCTTGGCTTTCCATGCCTTTTTGCACCTCCCTTTCTACAGGTGTTCAATACTTTTTCCCTGTGTCATTCCACTTTATTACACAGAACTTAATTTCTGAACTTATTTGTTTTGTTTTCTTTCTAAGTATGGATTACTTGGATTGTTATCGACGTCTGTTGAAAATCAAGTCAACAGCACCTTTAGAAATATATTAATTAAAGAAAAATGGTGACGTGTTCAATACTTATTTTACCTGTTGTACCAGTGAATTGACGAGCGCAAATCTTAGTAAATCACGTTGCGTGATTCATTTAAATACTCTCCTCACATAAATTTACCGATCGAAATGGAAACTCCTACTAAACGGAAATGGAAACTAAACTCCTCCTATTCAATAAGGTGAGTCGCAAAAATAACCATGTCCACGCCTTTTCAGCGCTATTTCCCACTGTGTGTCTTTAGTAAATCCTGACAGTAGTTTTTTTTAACGCCAAACGAGGGTTTGCACTGGCACAAGCTGATAGTAAATCTGGCCCTAAGTATGTAAATGTAGTTTGTGTTAACAAACAGGCCCCTTCAAAGGAACGCTGTAACCCAGACTGTCAGCCCACAAATCAATGAGTGAAATAATGAAGTATGTTTGATTCTGTGTCAAACAGGGCTGTTCAGCTCATTTCTCCAGTCTGATGGGTTATCAGTATCATCAGAAACGCTGTGGCAGAGAGCGGCCAGACAGACAGAAGCCTGTCTTCCTGTGCCAGCACTGTGGTAAGACCTATCGCTCAAAAGCTGGCCGTGACTACCACCTGCGCACCGAGCATCCCGTCACCGCCCTGTCCACACACTCGGTGAGAATACACAGCCACGCTACACGTCATACTGCTAATCTAACATTGTGTGGAAAAACGTCACGACCAGTGTCATGTTATTGATCATGTTACTGAGTAATTAATCCAGATGTTTGTTATATCACCACATTTAGCTCATAGCTGAGGACTGGAAACAGGAAGACAGTAAAGATGAGGAGGATGTGCTGGAGGACGAAGAAGAGGAGGAGGAGGAAGAGGAAGAACCTGTTCAAATAAAGGGCAGAGAGAAGGCAAAGGAGAGAGTAGACGAGCCGGTGGAGAAGATGGAGGAGAGGAAGGAGGAGAAAACAGAGGTGGATGAGCTGCTGGATTTGGAGAGGACGCCCAGCGGCAGGGTCCGCCGGCGCTCGGCTCAGGTGGCGGTGTTCCACCTGCAGGAGATCGCAGAGGACGAGCTGGCCAAAGACTGGGGCACCAAACGACGCATCAAAGACGACCTCGTACCAGACATCAAGAGGGTATGGCAGTGTTGAAGTCACTTTGAAAATGCTACACTGGTCACACTTTATTTTAAGGTCCAATTCTCGCTATTAACAAACCATTAACTACGACTTTTGCCTACTAATTTGTTGCTTATTAATAGTTAGTAAGATAGTTGTTAAGTTTAGGTATTGGGTAGAATTAGGGATGTAGAATATGGTCATGCATAATATGTGCTATATAAGTACTAATAAACAGCCAATATGTTATTAATAGGCAGAGAACTGGTCCCTATACTAAAGTGTTGCCGCTACAATACGTTTACGTTTACAAAAGTAAATTGTCAAATTAAAAATCTGAGATTTGTTTATTAACAGCATTTATACAACACAAAACAGATATCAATAAGTTTAACAGCATCAATTTATATTTCCTTAAAGGAATAGTTCAATCAAAAATGAAAATTCTGCCATTAATTACTCACCCTCATGTCGTTCCAAACCCGTAAGATCTTCGTTCATCTTCGGAACACAAATTAAGATATTTTTGATGAAATCCTAGAGCTTTCTGGCCCTCCCATAAACAGCAGCACAACTGAAATGTTCCCAGGTCCAGAAACGTAGCATCGGTAAAATAGTCCATGTGACATCACTGGTTCAATCATAATTTTACGAAGATACGAGAATACTTTTTGTTCGCAAAGAAAAAACTAAAATAACGACTTTATTCCACAATTCTTCTCCTCATCCTGTCTCCTCTAAATATAAACAATGCATGCGCTTGCTCTCCTCTAAATGTAAACAACGTATGCGCGTGCTGCTGCTTATGTTAAATGCGCTGTGCCTTGTTTACGCGTCGAGGACAGCATGCGCATGCGTTGTTTATATTTAGAGGAGACGGCATGAGGAGAAGAATTGTTGAATAAAGTCGTTATTTTTGTTTTCTTTGCACACAAAAAGTATTCTTGTAGCTTCATAAAATTACAGTTGAACCCCTGACGTCACATGGATTATTTTACCGATGTCCTTGCTATGTTTCTGGACCTTGATCGTGTTAGGACCCTTGCTGTCTATGGAGGGTCAGAGAGCTGTCAGATTTTATCAAAAATATCTTAATTTGTGTTCCGAAAATGAACGTCTTTCGGGTTTGGAACGACATGAGGATGAGTAATTAATGACAGAATTTTCATTTTTGGGTGAACTAACCCTTTAAAGACTATGAAAATATTAGGGCTGTTGATTTAACTTGTTAATTTGATGTGATTAATTATGGGGAAAATAACAAATTGGTTAAATGAATGAATAAATGACTCGCTCATTAGGATTCTCCGCCACCTACTGATTGTTTTTGTTTCACATTGAGAGAATCAATTATTTAAAAAAAAATAATTTCATGTTTCAGTATTAAAAAAAACTCATTAATAGCCATTTATTGAAATTATTCATGCAATGTTGAATCAAAATATTTATTTTTAAAGCTTTTTGTAATGTCTATTCATTGCTCTTCTCATTTAACACAATTATGACTTTGAAAGTTGATGTGCAGTTCATTTTAATCGTTTGACAATCCTAGAAAAAGTGTAGTGATAAACAGAAGCATATAACATATAATTTTACATAGCATATTTAAATAGCATACAACTTTAAATATTTATTTTAAATTTACTTTATCATTGAAGCAGAGGTACTACTTCATTGAAATGTTTTGTCTCTCTTTTCCGCTACTTATTTCCAAACATGTTGCCTTAGCCAGTATCATGCTACTAAAAAATGTAGTCAGTAGTGTTTCTAAATTTTGGTAGTTACTCCTCATATACACTGCTTATTTTTTCATTTCTATGTACACACTTTCTTTTATAGCTCAACTATACACGACCAGGTCTCCCCAACTTTAGCCCTGAAACTGTGAACAGCTGGAAGAACGAGGTGAAAGAAAAAGGATTTATCTGCTGCCCCAATTGTGTAAGTATTTGTCTTGTATTTCTGACCGAACATTGACTTTAACAGCTGTTAGTGCTTCAGTAACAGATTCCAACCTCAATATGAACATCTGAATGATATCAGTAGATGTAGGTTTGTTGGAGAACCTGAAGAGCTCTTGAAAGTTGTCTTGAAAGTTGTCTTGAAACATTTTTGTTGCTCAGTTCTTCTGCTCAAGTCTCTCTTGATTTCATAACAGAACTGCGAGGCTATCTACTCAAGTGTATCTGGACTTAAAGCGCACTTGGCAAGCTGTAACAAGGTATAAAAAAACCTCTGCATGCTTTGCTGTAGTTAATTAATTATAGATCATTTAAACTGCTGTACATGTTTGATCTCAGATATTGCTGATACTGTATCAGCTTCACTGCTGTTATTGTTCTCCGCACAGGGAGGGGGCGACGTAGGGAAGTACACTTGTTTGCTCTGTCAGAAGGAGTTTAACTCTGAGAGTGGCGTGAAGTACCATATCAGCAAGACACACTCTCAGGTAAAGCAAACACTAAACCCGTGTACTGTATGCTTAGCAAATGAAGCTGAGCACTTGCCCTTCATAGTCTTCTAGTATTAAGAAATGTTGACTGCTAAAAGGACAGTTCACCCAAAAATTTAAATAATCCCCCTCCACTTGTTTCAAACCTGTATGAGTTTCTTTCTTCTGTTTGACACAAAAGAAGATATTTTGAAGAATGTTGGTAACCTAACAATTGACGGTAGCCATTGACTTCCATAGTACAGAAAAAAATACTATGGAAGTCAATGGCTGATAACAGAATTTACATTTTGGGTGAACTATCCCTTTAAGGCCTGTTCACACCAAGTTCAATATGAATGAACAAGACAAGACTTTGCCAAAAAAAAAAAAAAAAAAGGTCACTGTCATGTACAGTAAATTTTGGTTTCTTTAAAATCCATTGAAACAGAGAAATATATTTTTATTTTAATAATATTTGCATTATTTCCTAAGTTTTATAAGTTTATAGTTTACATTAAATTTTAGCTTTTATTTTTAGCTTTTAATTTTAGTTTTTATTTTATAGACTTTTGATTTTTATTTATTTTAGTTTTGGTTTTAATTTCAGGTATTGAGGAATCTGATTATCAGAATGTTTTCAGAATGATCTAAAATAACCAAGACATTTGAATTAAATTGACTTTTCATTTATGGACTTTTATATTTTTGAATAGATTGTAAAAATTGACCGGAAGGATTGGATTTTGCAGAAAATCGGTTAAATCCTTAAGTTAACTCGCTAATAAATCCGCTATATAGGCATGTGCAGGTTAGAGTTAATGTTTTAACAAAGGTCACAACATTTTGCCGTCATATAAAGATTATTTTATTACAGCTATATTGAAAAATATAAATTCTGCACACTACACAAGTTTGCATCATCACAAAAAAATATTTTAATGAGCAAAGTTTCAGTTAATCGACCTTCCCTTACAAGCAAGACTTTGCTCATTAAAATATTTGTGATGATGTGAACTTGAGTAGTGTGTGGGATTTATATATTTTCTCATATTATTTCATATTTATAGGTTTATATTATATTTTCATCCAACACATCTATGATTGATTTGTGTGTGAAGCACTTTATCGTTCGAGTATTACATAAATAGTTTCATATTACCTGTTCATATATTTTTCGTACTTTAGTTTCAGTTTTTAGTACACAAAAACGTTGCTAACTTGAATTTTTTATCAAGGGGTCTCTAGGGATGAATAGTTTCCTTCTAAAATGTTATACTTCTAAAAATTCATGCAAATTCACTAATAGTCCTTGATTATCAGTTCCTTTTTGAACTTGATGTGGCCTTATGTGCACAGAACTGGTTTCGGGCGTCTACCAACGAGGTGACCAACAACAAGAAAAAAGAGCCAGAGAGCAATGGCTTACAGAAGGACATGAAAAACGTAGTGCCTGGGAAGAGGAGGGGACGAAAGCCCAAAGAGCACCACCTGGTGACAGCCCCTTTTCCAGCAGAGACTCAGAGCTACAGCCCAGCTCCAGCTCCGCTTCTACCCCAGACCGTAAGCCAAGCCCCAGAAAGCCAAACCCCCACGCCCAACCCCATCACCAACACCCCATCCACTCCCCCTGCCCCAGTGGACAGTGGGAATCCAGCCCAAGCCAGAAACACAAAGCCCCCTATAAAGAAACGAGGCAAAACTAAGAAAGCGCAGACCGCTGAGTAACACGGCTTTCAATCCGTCAACACCAGAAGGGATGCTTTCCGAACTACTCTGGAGAAAACTTTAGTCAATTCGGTCACAGGAATGAAGGATGGCACAGAAGAACGAGCTCAGAAAGATGAACGGCAGAACGAGGGGATGAAAAACAGCAGAAAACAACAATGATATGCTCTTGTATTGATTTCACACTGATCTTTGTTGTTTTTTAAGCTGAGTATATACATTGTGTGTGCTTGTGTATACTGATATATATTACTCCTGTTGGTTTTTCATTCCATTTTTATAGTTCATTTTAATAAGTTGTTCACTCTTGTGTTTGAAATTATTATTATTTTTTTTTAAAGAATATCGATCTCATTCAATTAGCATGATGAGCTAATTTACTGCTAACATTTTATCACGGTTGTATTCTGATGTGTATATATAATATCTATATCTATATATGAATATATTCAAAGCAATTAATTTTCGTCCATCGGTTTCAAACAAGGTGCGTCAAAAAAGTTGGTCATCGTTTAGGTTGCTTTTCCTCGGGTGTGTTTGGGATTGTTTTGTCAGTGGCAGCTGAATGGAGAGTTGGATTTAGATTGACGGCTGTTGTAACAGTGTGCTACTGTGCAATAGTGTTGCTTTTGTGGTTTCTTGTCCTGTCTCTTGCTCGAAATCGTGAGAGGTCTAAGCGCGTAGCCTTGTGTAACTCCCTATCCCTCGTCCCTTTGGGCTGTTTGGAGTAGTTTGTAGTTTGCTGCAGTTGACCCGGAGGTATTTGTTAAAACCTTTAACTGCTTTGAAGTTTGGTAGTGCTGTGTGCTTTCATTCTGTCTGATTGTTTTTTATGGGAATAAGAGCTTGTGGTGCTTAATGTAGAAGGAGTATACAGTGCAGACGATTAGAGAAATTCAAATCAATGATACTGATAATGACTACAAATGTGTGGGCAGGAAAAATTTAATCCTCCAAAGCATAGGAATGCCCTTCGACATCTGTGATGTCATCAGTCCTTGCTTAAACTTAAGAGGTCATTCACAAAGTAATGGAATGAAAAACACAAGTTTTAGAGATGTGATTTTTAAAAGTTGAACTTTTATCTTGAGCGCTGCATTCTTAGATTGCCGTGCCATGTGTGAGATGCATGACACACACGTCCATCTAGTGCATGTTTACATAGAAAACCAATGGGAAAACTGCAGTGGAATGCAAAAATGCATCCTGTGTGAACAGCCCCCAAGACTCAAACTGAAAAATTAAAACAGGAAATTTGGGTGAATCTCACAAAACCTGACAAGAATTATTTCACCTCAAAATCAAGGCAAAGAAAAATAAAATTCAGTTTTACTACAAGAAAGTGAAGCTTTTTTAGGATTATTCATTTTTATGTGTATTGCAACATTTTTATGACAATTAAGCACATTTTATCTGCCTATTCTATGAAAGCCAGTTTTCGTCATGAAAATAAATAAATAAAAAAGCTAAATGCGTATTGTTACAATTCTGAACTTTTTTTCACAGTTATGACAAAAAAAATGAATTATGAGACATAAACATGCAACTGCAAGACAGTCAGAATTGTGAATTCGTAATTACCTTTTTTAATAAAGAAAAAAAAACTATTATGAAAAAGTCAGAATTGGGAGATTATGAACTTGCAATTGTGAGAAAAAAGTCAGAATTCTGAGTTTATATTTTGCAATTCTGATTTTTTTTTCCCCAGATCTGCAAGTTTATTTCTTGTTTTATTATTATTATTATTGTTATTGTTATTATTATTAATTCTGTGGTGGAAACAGGCTTCCATACAATTCCTATTACCAATGTGAAAAAAAGTTACATTTTAGTTCCCGTTTTTGTTTTGTTTTTTGAAAAGTATTATTTAAAATGTTTAGAATGTATACATTATGGTAGTATTTGTAAATTAATACTTTAATTTTTTATTCATTTTTACAAAAAAATGGTTGCAGTAATGATTTATGCTCTATATGGTAATTATAATTTAGGAAGCAAATGTGATTAATAGTCACGAGAATAATGTCACAATGCAATCTTAACAATGCTAAAATTAGACTTTTATCCAAAATGTTTTTTTTTCTTAGATTTTAGTGCCCATATTTTTGTGAGATTCACCCGTTCAATTCACTTTTGATAGGAGTACAAGCAATGTGTGTGGAATGCACTTGAAGACCTCAGTGACTGTATGCAATAGTGAGAGTGTTTTGGGTGCACAAGCACGTGGTGTGATGTGAAGCATTGAAGAGCACAATCAGAATGGTCACTGCAGGCTTTATCCGAACGTTTCCGAATCAGAGAGCATCTGTCCAAAAACAAACGTGACGTCCGAACGGTCCTGCACATACTGATTCCAAAGCTTCTGATTGAGGCCTGTTTGAGGAAAACGCTGGTATTGCACTTTAACCCCTCCTCCCCCTCCCTCCTTATCTTGCACTTTGCAGGCACTGTTAGGCTTCCATTCTCTAACCTAAAATGAGTGGCTCTGTGTTGTGAGATCTCGGATCAGTTTCCTTTACATAAATCCACCACACGAGAGAAACTGATCACGGACGGGCCACCCCGAACGCCTGCCATGTGATCCGTGCGAGGGAAGCCTGTCCTCCATTCCCCAATTTAGAAAGCAAATCTATGTCAAATATGAAATGGAAATTATGTTTGAAGCCATAACGGTCCCCTTGAAGGTGACTTATGGAAGCAGTGTGTCTTTTTATTCTTCCTCGGTTTGTATAAAAGATTATAGATTGAAAAAATATATAATTTGCAACATAAATTAATTATGTATTCCAAAACCCTAATAATTCTAACTGAGGTACTTGAAATCATGAAAAAGAAATTGCCATAAAATTATTAGCATACAGGTCACAAATGGTAAAAAAAAAGGATAAATTATTAAAAATATATTTATCTAATGAGAAAAAAATAATAAGCTCAAAGTTGCATACGTTTATTTTATACTAATACGTGTAAATGTGATCTTAATCTCATAGTTGCTTAAGAAATCTAGGGTTGGTATGTCGTGGTTTTAGGCAAAAGGTGCTAGTAGCCAATCTACCTTAGTTAATGTTGCGCATGAAATTGTGAAGCAGTTAGTCTACCTTGCCATCGAGTCCCACGTTTCTGACATGAAATACTGTAGCAGTTCTCATTTTAACTGTCCTGCATCAATGGCACATAAAAATCTTCTGTGGCTTCCGTCACACTGAAATCCCCCTACCGCACTGTAAATGGTTGGCTTTTAAAATGGTGAATCTCACAAAACTGTTAAGAACGTATCTTATTTCATCCAAAAAACGAAAAAAATTTATAAATAAAAAAATATTAAAAAAGTAAAAAATGTCAATGCAAACACACACACACACACACATATATATATATATATATATATATATA
>NW_015659001.1:257511-266817 GCF_001515625.1 Sinocyclocheilus rhinocerous | reverse complement strand
ATATATATATATATATATATATAAAATAATAATAATTAACCATTTTTAAATTACTAGATGTCTTTTTAATAGTTAATAATTATTAAAAATAAATTATTGTGATGCAGTAATTTAAAAAAGGTTAATTTTTAATTATTTATTTTTAATAAATATTTGTCAATTTACTATGTAATGCAAATTTAAATTTTTTTTAAATGTATTGTATTATATGAAATGTCTAGATGCATAAGCATCATTTTCTTTAAGCAAAATATATATTTTTTAATTTTTAATTTTATAATGCAACCTTGGCATGTTCTACACATTTCTTACATCATATTTCATCAACAGCAAGCGTTTTGTGAATCCCGTGTTGAACTCTCCGAGATTAGAGAAGCGGTCGTCAGCAGAATGACGTGTTTGTGGGCGGGGTCAAGTTGTTCGCGGCCAGCCAACGGAGAACATAGGCGCACATTATGCAAATGTGTTACCCGTGACGTGTAGCCTTCACGGAAGTGGGATTCGAATTACTAACGACTCGTTTCAGCTGTTCAGAGTCGATTCTTTATTTTGGGAGACAATAACTTTATTTATCGTGCACTTTCAGCTTTACAACTTTACAGATTGTTTACATTCACATACAGCTACATTACACACTGCATGAAAGGCAATACTGGAAATGGCATAATAGGGGCACTTTAAAAAATAAGAAACTAAATAAAAATCTAAATTTACTACATTACATTTTTTACACTGTCATTTGATTTTGCATTAAAATGCAACATTAACATGTTCTTCATAGGTTTATGAGATTCACCCTTCAAAGATTCACATACTATTGAGTGAACAAGAGTAGAGGACAAGGCAACGCAAGTATCCTACATGTTGCCAGGTTAAATCTGAGATAGGAGCTCAGTGTTGCTCGCTCTATGACATTTCTGACTATGTTGTGTTTTATACTGTCTCTGAGCTGTAATGAAACCTTAGACAAGCAATGTGCTTTGAGTTTGGCCCAGTAGAATGTATCTTTCTCAATGGAAGTTTAGTTGTCCATTCGCCATCTCATGACACGAAAGGTGGCGTGTAGTTTCCGCTAGGAATATTGTGCGTGGCTTCAATTACCCGTCTTCCTAGATTATGTGCCGTACACATATGCAGACGTTGTACGATCATGACACTGCAACAGATTTATTTCGAAATACAGCAATAGCTTGCAGTCGAAAGCACTACAGCAACGTTACATATGATTTCCAAAGCTTGGTGCGAACTGTATTCGCTTTCTTTTGCTTCTTTGCTTCTTTCTTTGTGACATAGTTGCTTTAAACTATTTGAATATGATCTTGCGCTTTTCTATACAGGTCAAAGTACATGTTGAAAATGTCCTTTTGTCCAAACCGCTATACGCAGTGTGTGTATGTGTGAGCGTGTGTGTGTGCGAGCATGAATGTGTGTATTTCTGTATTTAGTGCACTTGTAATCCCATGAAATAGGCTTGAATATGGAGTGTCGGTAGAGATTTTGGTGAATTTGATTGTGTGCTGTGGAATTTTGTACTAAGGGGGTCTGTAGAAAGTGGAGCCCCCTACCAGTTTTTAAAAAGCATTCTTTTCATTACTTCAACTTTTGTGTGAAATGAGGATTTACGAAGTTAGAGTTTGACCCATCAGAGGTCTGACGGAGAACGTCCTCAAAGAAGTTTACAAATAAAAGTCATTGTGTTCGATTAGAAATGAGGGGGTCCTGACGGCCCTGGTTTGAGGTACAAAAGGATGATCCAAAAAATGATTTTATTTAGATGCTCTAGAACAGTGGTTCCCAACCACGTTCCTGGAGGACCACCAACACTGCATGTTTTCCATGTCTCCTTAATCAAACACACCTGATTCAGATCATCAGCTCATTAGTAGAGACTCCAAGACCTGAAATGGGTGTGTCAGACAAAGGAGAGATACAAAATATGCAATGTTGGTGGTCCTCCAGGAACGTGGTTGGGAACCACTGCTCTAGAAACTGTTAAATCTATTAATACTTATCAAATAATGAGAGTAATGGACAAAATGATCTTTTATTCCTTTAAAGTTTTTACCTAGGTTGGCAAGAGTTCTGAATCTAAACTATTATTCTGTCTCTTTTTCCCCTGGTGTATTAACTGTGCATTAATACCCCTCAAATAATTAATAAAATGTTGACAAAGATTTGACTGACTGATTTGTTTGTTTTCTTGTGTTTGGATAAATTCAATGTCAAATGTCACCCCAAAATCAATAGGGAGAAATATATATATATATATAATCAAAGTAGTATTATAATATTTTTAATTAAAACTGTTGTGCTGTGTAATTTTTGTGGAAATCATAATATTTTATTATTTATTTGAAAGAAATCTTTTGTAACATTATATACTGTCACTTTTGATCAATTTAATGCATCCTTGCTGAATAAAAGTATGTATTTATTTCCTTCAATCAATCAATCAACAAATATTGCTGATCCCAAACTTTTTAACAGTAGTGTACATGTATATACTGTATATATAGTTTTTTAGGATTTGTGACAGTTCATGTGTGTAGAATGTTGTTGTGGTCTTTTTGTGGATTTTAGTAATAGATTTGTACACATGCTCTTTATTATTGTATGTCCTTATAATCAATTAAATTACGATAATATTAAAACACATTGTGACATTTGAGTTTAGATGGCAACTATTAAGGATCTTCAGTATGTGTATATATTTTACCTAATTAATAAATGCCTTTACTGTCACTTTTGATCGATTCAGTGCATCCTTGCTGAAAAAAAAAATGTATATACATAGATAAAAATGTATGAATTAATGTATAAATATGTAATATTATAATATTTTACTTAAAGAAATTTCAGCATATTAGATGTTTTACCAATTAGCATAAGTTAAATTCATTAAGCAAACGCTACCATGAGGTATCCCTTAAACTGTACTTACAGATATACTTTACAGTTTACATTCTGGGATTTGTAGTTCTCTTTGGCTGAAGACAAGCACGACCCTATGAATTATGGAACTACATATCCCAGCAGCATTAGTTCAGCTTAAAGTCGCAACAGCTGATTGTTAAATAGGAAACTAACAATGTCTGCCGTGTGCGGAGACGGAAGGGTCTCAGCGATGGAGTGCGGAGATAAATCGTCTATGCGTTGCCCAAGGTACGTTTTAAGCTCTTTACCGCCTAACCTCAAAGTTATTAAGACTCCTTTTTTCTTAATTATGTGTGTATACATAGTTAACATTTAATCGCGATGGTTGACCTGTCTCGCGCGTGGTGCTGGAGCTGCATCTGCATCTCGCGTGTTTCTAAGACTTTACAACACACAAGTTAATCATACACGTCTGGTAATATTTATAAACGCCTCCTAGAATGACAAGAAGTGTGGATATTCGTTTCGACAATAAGCAAATGATTATGAAATGATGACCCTGTTTCCTTGTCTTGTTTTAGTCTATCAATATTTTCCGTGCGTGTCTCCACAAAATCTGGTCCTTAAATATGTTTCAAATGGCTTTTTTTTTAAAACGTACTGTGGGTAAATGTGTGTTTCTGCTCACTGTTGGTGTACAGCATAGTAGTGCCTATGAGTGACTCTTATTTGCATAGCTATGTAATATCATCATCACCGTTATATCTGTGGACCGTTTCTCAGCCACACCTAATTATTAACTTGCATGTAATTAAACTACTTCCTGCACAACATGTGAACAAAACCTGTAGTCGAGTTGGTTTCACGTGGTTGGTTGGTTTCTCATGTATAGATAGTGTTTTGAACTAATACATAGAATAAATTATGAAAGCACAAAATGGTTTGTAATGGTTTACGCTATACACTGTAACTGTATTATAGTTTATATATTTCTGAAGCTGATCTCTCACTCTCTCCTCGTGTTTGCTTTGAGTCACAGCTCGCTCATTCAACCCTTTACCAGCAGAGCTCATGTTACTGTATATTTACACACAGCCAGCTGCTGTTGGGAATGCTCTCCATGTGTGTAAACTGACATGTGTAGGATTGAAGTAGAAAGAGGACGTCTTGACATCTGGGAGCGAAATCTAATAGGAGAATAAAAGGTTTAATAGGTTATTGTCACACAAGGAATCATACAGCACACGCACCAATACATCCATGATTATGGATCAGCTCTTCTGGTTTTTGAATATACTTCTTTTAGGTTACTATGTATAGGTTTCTATATATTCAGAAGTTTGGTGAAGTCAGTAAGATGTTTTTAAAGAAATTAACACTTTTATATTTATAATTTTTAATGTATAATTTTACATTTATAATTCTTTCATTAAATAATTCTTTCATTAAATTGATCAAAGGTCATAATAAGGGAATTTATGATGAGAGATTTCTGTTTCAAATAAATGCTGATCTTTTGAACTTTCTATTCATCCAAAAATTCTGGGAAAAAAGTATTGTAGTTTCCACAAAAATATAGACAGCAATCCCTTTTTAACATCAATAATAATAATAAACATTTCTTGAGCAGATCAGTATATTAGAGTGATTTCTGAAGGGTCATGTGACACTGAAGACTGGAGTAATGATGCTGAAAATTCAGCTTTGCATCACAGGAATAAATTACATTTTAAAATATATCATGCAGTAATGCAGTAATCTGATGCAGTAATCCGAAAACAGTTCTTTAAAATTGTTAAAAATATTATTGCATAATATATACTGTGTTTTTGATCAAATAAATGCAGCTTTGGTGAACATTTACTGACCCCAAGCTTTTAATTTAAATAATATTCTGCATGTATGTATGTTTATAAAAAAGTATGTATGTTTTGTAACATAAAACAAATATTATAATTAATTTTAAAAATGGTTGTGCTGCTTAATATTTTATAGAAACCTTTGATGCATTTTATTTTCAGGATTCTTTGATGAAAAGAGAGATAAAAAAACAGCATTTAAAAAAAAAAACAGCATAAAAATGTGTTACTGTTATTTGTGATCAGCATAATGCATCCTTGCTGAATAAAAGTATTAATATAAATAATTAAAATATATAATATTGTTATACTTTTTTGTGGCAGTTTATGCGTGTATAACAACTATATTAGGCTACTGTTCTCATCTTTTTTTGGTGGATTCTAATAAGTTTTGTATACAGGTATCGTATGTTATTATAATCAGTTATTAAATAATTACTATAATAGTAAAGCATCTAATTACTGGGACCTTTTTTTTAGTTTGCGACTAATACATCTTAATACACACAGAAAGAACACAGTTCGATATATATTTGTGGATGTGCATGCGCTGTAACATTACATTCAGCACTGGCTGGGATACTGAGTTTCATCATGATGTTTGTGAGGGGTGTCCCGCGAAGGGGGTCAGCTGGAGATACGCCCCACAGGACGGGCTGGTTGATAAGGTGATCACAGAGCCCTAGGGTGTTATGACGAGAAGGCACAGACCTCATGACACGACACCTGCTGTCTCGGTCCAGTGCTCTCGCTTCACAGAGCAGCCTGATTTGTTTATGTTCCGCGCCTAAGAACACAATTCAAAACCGCTCCTCTCGATCTCTCCAGTCAGAGTGTCACAGACCGATGAGCTGCAGCATAAGAGGCCAGCGGAGGGGGGCGTGTGCTCTGCGTGTTTCCAACCTGCTGCTATTAATACATAATCTGCAGGATACGTTATCCTCTTATGTTTGTTGGCAGGGTCTATAGTAGCGCGTTAGTGAGAGAGAAAGCGAGAACGGTTTCTCTTGAATGGTCCCAGCCCACTAAACACTTGTGACAGAGAAAACCAAACCGACATAGAAAGCAGTTTTGTTTTCCTCCCCTCTGCTTCACTTTCGTTTTCTCCCTGTTCTGTGGCTCTCCTCGGCTTGACAGAGGGCAGGCGCTCTAGCGTCTGTGTATGTGTGCGTCCCAGCGCTGATCTTTCGTCTGTCTCTGCGCGCCCGTCATGAACACACTCCCAGCGTACTCGGGAGCCAGGATCTCAGGCTGCTGGGCTCTTAGGGCAGATGGAAGGTAAGCCTGGTAACTTGAAGTCATTTTCAGAGCATCTTTGTGTCTATCCTCCTCAGGTGTGTTGGACGCTCTTGAGTTGCAATTGAATGGTAAATTCAGCTGTTGCTGACAGGACTCTCTGCTTGCTGTGTTTTTTCAAGCTGACTTGCATCGATAGGTAGCACTTTTCGCTATCGAATTATGCTACCATCTGTTTTAATGGGAGGTAGCAAAATCTGAAAGGGTAGCACAAATCTAGGCGAACTAGGTAGCCGCCTAAGCCAGCACAGTCAGGGAGGCAAAAAGGACAGAGATTTTAGTTTATCTTTTGGGCATTCTTTGGAATTATTGCACTCATATCAACAAGTTATCACCCCTTAGTTATTCTAACTCTAAATTAACTTCGCTTCATAGTAATGCCGCTCCCGCGTTGTGCCCCACCTGAGCGGCGTCAATATCGCATGCAAAACACCCTCATGTACTTCCATAAATGTCATCAAAATGAATAAAACTATCCGGACATGAATGACTTTTGCTACTGGTGATGTCTGATGAGTTTTAAAGCCCGACACGCGCTCCTGAAAGGTAAGATTATAGCCTACTGTGAGAGAAAACGTGGGGGAGACACAGGTGGACCTGTTTTGGACCAAAACCTTTTTTTTTTTTCTTTTTTTTTTTAAGCAGGTAGCCTAGATATTTAGCCTTTATCCCCAGCTTGTTCAAATTACGCCCTAACTACGAATAGGGATTTCGGCTGTACGAGCACGGCTTGAACAGATTTCTGTCTCTTAGTGAAAATGAACTACAGAGACTTGTGCTTTCCGTGTCCTGAACCACGTTTGTCGAGCTGGTTACCGGGAATCCTCCCAAATCTTCCCATGGCCACTTCAGGCCCGTACATACACTTAATTTGCTTTTGCAGCTATGCTAGTGGTTATTTTTTATTAATTTATTTTTTTACGTTGGAGTAGGAAAAAAATATAATAATCAGAAAACACGCCCGTGTCTGCTTTATTTTAATGCAGTTGTACCAATAAACAAAATCTCCAGTCTTTCACATGCATCTTAAAGATCATGTTTAATTGTGAATGTGAAGGGCGGGCGGCACGGTAGGGTTTTGTGCTTCTAGCGATTGGCTCTTTCATTCGGAAGGCGGGGCTTCCTGCGATTGAGCGTTGCATTTTTCCCCATTCAAAACTATACGAGTGACACGTCTTGGGTATTCTATAGTGCTTCTTTTTTTTAAACCCCAAGAATAATCACTTTCTCCGATCAGGCTCTTCTGAGATTCTTGGCAGAGTGACGTAGTTTTGCACAGGCTGCTCCCACGACTATTGACTGATACAGCCGTTTAAATGTAGACCCGCCCTGAGTGAGCTGTCACCAGTCCACCATTGTTTCGACACCGGAGCAGATGTCTCCTAAGCGATTGAGGTGTTCTGTTTTTGGATGTAATAATGAACATAGCAGTCGTCATTTACTCCTGACATCTGAGCCGCTGAAGACAGTGGATTATGTTTGTTTTTGAAGGGAATGCGCCCAGATCCCACCTAAATGTGTCTACGTTCGCGCGAATCATTCGTGATCCAGCTTCACCTACAGAAGAAGTGAGTATACGTTTTTTTTTTATTTTTATGAATCTTTGCAAATTGCCTATCCTAATAAACCATTGTTTCGACACCGGAGCAGATGTCTCCTAAGCGATTGAGGTGTTCTGTTTTTGGATGTAATAATGAACATAGCAGTCGTCATTTACTCCTGACATCTGAGCCGCTGAAGACAGTGGATTATGTTTGTTTTTGAAGGGAATGCGCCCAGATCCCACCTAAATGTGTCTACGTTCGCGCGAATCATTCGTGATCCAGCTTCACCTACAGAAGAAGTGAGTATACGTTTTTTTTTTTTTTTATGAATCTTTGCAAATTGCCTATCCTAATAATGTGCTAGTTAGCAAGCTTCATGATGAATGCGGCTAAATTTAACAGGCGGCTCGTCACCCCACAAAAGTTCAGCAAAACAGCTCAAATCCGCATAAGGAAGTTAAAATAGCACGGCTGCATCAACAAATGCATTTTTATTTCACTTTTGTTAACACTATTGGGTAGGTTTATTTCCAACACGATAGAACATTAACCTTTAGCGACACTCCTCGGATATTTGAATTCTGAACAGCCGCAATACGTACAAAGTAAGTCATGTCACTCGGCGGCCATCTTTGAAAAGCCTCTCGGGCATGCAAGTGCAACTCCTATCTCTTTGAATGGGGAAACATCAAATTCTCCAACACTGTTCACTAAGCTTACAATTAGGCCTAAATTTCATATTTGAAATCACCGAAGAAATCTTACAACTGTGTCATAAATGTTGTTACTTTTGCTCAAATAGCGTTATAAAAAGCTTATTTTTCAGGCTAGATCAGCCAGTGCGCATGCGCAGTCCTAAGCGCACATCTCAGAACGCTGCTGTTTCTATAGCTACCGGGACTTCTAACGGCAGCTGCAGTGACGCTCTGACTTTACCGATTAGCGATTGGCTCTTTCATTCAGAAGGCGGGGCTTCCTGCGATTGAGCGTTGCATTTTTCCCCATTCAAAACTATACGAGTGACACGTCTTGGGTATTCTATAGTCTTTGATACGTACCTCAATCAGCGTAATAAAAACGCAGGAATACGTGCCTGTACCAATATATTAAAAACGTGCCACGGTCACGTATTAAACGTGTGTTTTAGTGCCACTCTCTGGACATTTCTCTTTGAAACTGTCGCGAAACGTGCAGTAAGGTACGTAATAACGGTGCTGCAGAAATTTTGTATTTAGAGGCACATATTTCCAATGAGCCTGGGTTGTGTTTTACACTACCATAGAAAAATTTTAACCAAAGTATGTTACAGACTTTTCATTAAGACCCTAATGATATCAACTTGCAGAAAGTGGGCACCTGATGAGCCCTTCAATCATAACAGGTTTGGAGAAATGTAGCATACATCACTTGCTCATCCTCTGTAGTGAATGAGTGCCGTCAGAATGAGTCCAAACAGCTGATAAAAACATCACAATAATCCACAAGTGATCCACTCGACTCCAGTCCATCAGTTATTGTCTTTGTGTAGTAAGAAGTTGTTTGTAAGAAACAAGTCCATCATTAAAATGTTTTTTTTTTTTACCTTCAAATGATTTTTAAAGGGGTCATATGATGCGATTTCAAGTTTTCCTTTCTCTTTGGAGTGTTACAAGCTGATTGTGCATAGATAAGATCCCTGAAGTTGCAAAGACTAAAGTCTCAAAACCAAAGAGATATTCTTTATCAAAGTTAAG
>NW_015659001.1:256474-257135 GCF_001515625.1 Sinocyclocheilus rhinocerous | reverse complement strand
AAGGAGGGGGCTTTGTAGAAAACGAAGCGTTTGAGAGAGGCGGGGCATATAGGACCTACAATAATGTACAGTATTTTAAAAATAATGTGTTTTTTTAACATTAAAGCATGTCAACATATTCTGTTACACCAAATACACAAAATAATGATCTTTAAAAAAGCATCATATGACCCCTTTAAAATATGCTTACATACACTCTTAATCAAATGCCTAATATTTTTGAAATACCTCAGTTTCTTGTCTCATCACCTTCTGTTACGAATTACATAAATTATAGCCTATATTTTCAATTCAAATTCAGGTGAAATTTGACAGAAAAAGTGAAGTAGTTTGCATCATTTGATATTACTGTTGGTTTAATCTGTCATTAAAGATTTCATCGTAAAACTGTTTTCAAATATTAAACGTTTCTCCGCTGGCAGATATTTGTTCATGTTATAATCATAAATTCACTTCATTTTGATAAATTTCTCTGTAAGAAAGACTTATCTTTTCTAGAGCCCGACCGATATGGGTTTTTTGGGGCTGATACCGATACCGATATTAGGGAGTAAAAAAAGACCGATATCGATATATCGGCCGATATTCTTTGTGTAGGCTATATAAACAGAATATATATACATAAACACATTTTTTGCAATGATAACTCAAATGTGGTGAT
>NW_015659001.1:243741-256350 GCF_001515625.1 Sinocyclocheilus rhinocerous | reverse complement strand
TAGAGCCCAACCGATATGGGTTTTTTGGGGCCGACACCGATATTAGGTAGTAAATAAACGCCGATATCGATATATCGTCCGATATTCTTTGTGTATATTATAGTACAGTACCAGTCAAAAGTTTGGACACTTTCCCATTCGTGTGTCCAAACATTTGTTTGCTTCTATATATAGAATACAGTATATACATAAACAGAATATATATATATACATAAACACATTTTTTGCAATTATCACTCAAATGTGGTGATCAAACACTTATAATGACGTGACAAAGATACGTAATGGAGGCAGGGCATTTAACAAACTTTATTATCCAAAATGAGTCTGACATCAGTGCACTGAACAGTAAAGTTGAAGTTTATTCAACTTTAATTCAATTCAATTCCATTCAACTTTATTCCTTTGACGTTTATTTCACTTCGGAACATTAATTCACGGATTTGCACTACTGTCACACACAGACGAAACTTACTAGAGAAATGTGACATAATATACCACTGTAAATAAATACAATATAAATTCACGTCTCGCGCACTTTAATGCCCTTTGAATGTAACGTGTACGTTCCCTTGTAACTGGAATTATGGCGGAATATCATGTGAAGTCCACTTCGCAGGGCACTTACGGTCGAATAAGACCACACTTGAATGCTGCTGCCTGAACAAGAGACCTCCTTACTGAAGTGAAAGTGTTGACTGGTGTCACTATCTCGCGAACGCGCCGGCGGATCTCCACCAAATTCGGGGGATCCCTTCAGCTCGAGGAGCCCTCTCGAACGCCACCCTCCGCACGTCGGTAGCCCACCGGGATAGCTTGATCGGTCAGCGCTGGACCGCAAATTTTACCACCCGTAACTCCCGAACCTCGGGGGCTATCGACGCGGGGGTGGTCTCATTCGAAAGCGGGCCTCTAGACGTACACTTGATTCGCGTTCGAGAGGGTTCCTCGAGCTGAAGGGATCCCCGAATTTGTTGCGGTTTCGCAGCGCTGTTACGGAGATATTGCCGTTCAAAGTTTAAATGGTTTTCCATAGACGTAAGCTTTAAAGCATTTCATCCAGGTCAATGGAGCACGCTCTGCCGGACAAACTAAGTAATTACACCATTTCAAGCATTTTATCTGCGTTATATGTTCTGTAAAAAAAAATTCATATCGGCGGCATATTCGCCGATACCGATATATCAGCAACAGGCTCATATCGGCCGATAATATCGGCAAAACGATATATCGGTCGGGCTCTAATCTTTTCCTATCTTCTTATGTCATTTTGCGTCTCAATATTAATTTAAGAATCTTTAGACACTTTAATCTTTGCACTGGAAAACAAGACAAAAATACAAAGGAACAACTTTTTTTTTTTATCAGAAGTTATTTTCATATTCTAATGTTTGGGAGCAGAGCCATTCAAGCCATTTAAACTATTTTGTTTGAGAAACAAATAAAGTTATGGAGATTTGTAGGAAATTGTATTTTCAAACTTTGAATCTTTAGCTAACACAAGACATTTACATTTAGTGACCATATTGGCACATTGTGTTTCCTCCAATATATTACTTAAATTATCTTTACTTGGTCATAAAAGGCCTTTTAAAAAGTCATAAATTTACCATTATAAAACTTTTTGAAACCCTAATAAATTTAGTCCAAATGGCACTGCATTTAAAGTCTATGTGAGGAACAAACTACATTTACATTATTTACTGAAAATCCTTGGTCACCATACACTTTCTTATCTTTAATTTTCTAGTGCAGCTTGGATATTCTGCTATTATTTCTCCTTTTGTTTTCCACAGAAGAAAGAAAGGCATACAGAAAATGAAGACAGACTAATTTTGGTGAACTAATCCTTTAAGAGAGACTCTTACGAACTATACTTTACAGTGGTTTGTTTTGCTCTGAAACTGCAAGGGCAGGGTCCACCGTTTGCCATCTTATCTGTTATCATGCTTTCATATTGTAGCAGGGCAGATAAACTAGAAAGCCAAGGTGATCTCTATTCACACAAACAGAAACTCGAAGGCGCACAATGCATCTTTTCTGCCCAGTAAACTTGCTTTATTCTAGTTTTACCAGTTGAACCTTAGTTGCACAGGTCCAAGGTCTAGGCATTTTGGGTTAACCGTGGTATGTAAACATGTTTAGGTATTACACAGTCATGCACCGCTTGATCTGGCTGGCTTTTTAAACGTATAGATGATTAGTTGAGAGTAGGCTGTTTTATTTCTTCTTCTTAATGGACAAGTACAAGCACACATCTTCTGTGGACATTTGGCTTTCTCGCCTGCTTTAGTAAGTATTTTTCTTTGAAACTTTCAGTTTCTTGCTACTTATAAGGTCTACTAAGCTCCTAAGGTGTGATGCACACTGCAGTGAGTCTCTCGTAGGCGTCCACCAATTTTACCTTGTATCTCTTTCATTGATTCGTGACTCATTCCAGAAATGCTCTTAGAAACCAATGCATTCCAGCACTCAGAAACCTTCAACAAACAAATGCACCATTGACATACTGTAGTTTGCTTATGCAACACTGATATTTCAGTTATCTCCGTTTTATTGATCATGATGTGCCACATTTACTGATGACACATTGGCTAAGTTCAGTGTAATATCGGGCGGCTGTTGTTTGTGCCAGGGGTTACACCATACTACAAAATTTATGCTGCCACTGTTATCAGATCTTTTTTTCAGTGTTTCCTCATTGAAATAGATTAAGCTGTACTGCCTGTTACCTACATAAAGGTAGTTAATAGATGCATGGAGGCGTTGTCATGATGGTCGCCGAGTCAACTGGTAACTGGTTTGTGTACAGGAAGTCACACAGGAAATAGCAGGATGTGACTTGTCTCATTCACTGTATCATATTTCCTCTTGTTAATAGTGGCGGTGGGGAAGGATCTCTGGACAGGCTCCTCCCATCCATCAACACCAGCCTGTCGCCACGGAAACGAACCACCAGCCAGTGCAAATCAGAGCCTCCACTGCTGCGGACCAGTAAGAGGACCATCTACACTGCAGGACGCCCACCATGGTACAATGAACACGGGACCCAGTCCAAAGAAGCTTTTGTTATCGGTCCGTATATTAAAGCGCTCCGGGGAGGAAAAATCACAATCATCATCAACCATCATCACGTGTCAATACTGGTCTCTTTGTACCCACAGGGCTTTGTGGAGGCAGTGCTTCAGGCAAAACAACAGTTGCTCGTAAAATTATCGAGGCCTTGGATGTTCCTTGGGTGGTTCTTCTGTCAATGGATTCCTTCTACAAGGTAACAGGTCATCTCATTGTAAATCACTCATGCACTAAACGTCCCTTCTACAGATATCAGTGAATTGGGTGTTCTAGGAAATCACACCCATTTCTATGACAGCCCTAAGCTTTGTACAAAGAGGAGTGGCATGCTTTTTTGGCCAGTGAGAAACGCACTCTCTGCCTGTGATTTTATTTTGCATCTTCGTCTTTGCTGGCATGTCTTTTGTGGGCAGGGTTTTGGAGATAGCACTTACGGTATTGAAGTAAGCGAAACAGCAGAAATTACCGTAAAGGCTGACAGAACCTTTAAGACATAATGAAATAGATGCATATTTTCTTCTGTAACAATTCCTTGGCAAACTTGAAGTTATGCAGTACTTGGAAAAACTGACCCGAATTTGGCCCAAAAACCCAGTGGTTTGTTAGGTTCCAGTGGCTGCAGTGGCTTCCTAAGATCAATTTAAGGTACTTCATAAGCATGTTCCTATGTGCAAGTCTTGAAAATTCTTAAGAAGTTCCCAGTTACTTTCTCAGGAGCATCTTATTTTTAATCAACTCACCTTCAAAACACCTCAAAGCCTATGTTTTTTGCTCTGCCTGCAGATTACCATAATAATCATAATCAGAGTGCACGTTAGTTTTGTCATGATTGGGTATTCACTTTTTAATGCAGGATTCACTTTATTTAATGCATTGTGTATTCTAAATAGTTATTTAAAAAAAGTCTATCTCAAGATGGAGCGATGTGAATGTAGTCTCGCATAACCAGACCTTCAGACTAACAGCAGAAGGTCTGGGCTCCATCACAGCTATTATTGGTCAATGGCCGTCTAAGAAGCCGTCCTACAACAATGGCGCAGAGTCTATGCCATAAACTTAGCACACTTTTGAAAAATCAGCATTTAGATGATCCACAGTTGTAAACAGCAGCTTTCTTCTTCCATGAGGGGGTTTCGCATGAAACGTTTTCGTTTCCAGGCAGACCATTAAAAAAAAAAAAACACCACACACATTATCTTGAAATCTTGGAGAATTCAACCAATCAGATGATGACTTTGAAACTCCCAAAGTGCTTCCCATTTTGTGTCTTATGCATCAGACTTTCAGTGGGCGAATGTGAATGTGTCCTGTCTATGTACAGTCTCATATTTACTGAGCGGACCAAAATATATATTCAAATATATATTCAGAAATTTTTCATAGAGTTGTTGCTGAATTGGAATTCAGGAAAAAGTCACATCATGTATAATCATGGCCGATCATTGTAATGTTGCACTAATCCCTAGTAATAGTAATATGTATTATGTGCAGGGCATTATGTAATATGCATTACGTCAGCGTTGGCAAGTATATGAAAAAGTGTTACTTGCCTGTAGGTCGGTAACCTTTTTCTATTAATTCTAACAATGCCTGCAAATGCGATATGGTTTGGGACAATTATCAAACCGCGAAGACTGCATTGTAATTATATAAATATCTGCTGCGCTTCGTGTTTCAGAGTGAAACGCTGTGATCTTTTCACGTGATCTGCTCATGATACGTGTGTTCAGTCTCTCGGAGGAGTTTGCGGTAAATGCGGCTCCACACGAGCTCTGTCTCCGCAAGTACTCTGAGTTTGAGTCTCTTATAAAGTGAATTTAAAAATGCAACATGCGCAAGACGTCCCCCAAGTTTATAGTGAGAATGGTTTATAAATCTGATGTCAGAAAAAGAGAAACATTTTAAAAGAGAAGTTTCCCTGCAGATTTTCACCAAAGTAAAAGCTCTATAGCTGAAAATGTTAAAGAAAAAATATTTTTTTAATTATTGTTATTATACAAAGTTCAAAGTATTATAATATATTTTTATTGAATTAATTAAAATAAGAAAGAAAGAAAGAGAAATAAAAATATGAACTGGTCATAAAAATTGCAATTAGATGTGTTTCCCCTAATAGTTTTGCCTGTTTTAATGAAGTAATGCACACAGTTTCATGGCCAGTAAATTTTCTCTAGTCACGAACATTGTCAGGTGTGGCAAAATGTTAGTTTTAGGCCCCGATTATATGTATATCTAGTTAGTGTCATGTTGTAATGCTAAATATTTGAAACGACCCAATAAATTAAATAAATAGTTTTGTGGATTTTAAGACAAGTTGGAGGTTCTAACTCTCTAAATTCTAGCTTTTAGAGGTTATTTACAGTACGATGATTTTTCTGTCCAGCACTTCAAATTCTTAAGTTTTCTCTTTAGAACAATCTTAAGAAAAAAGATGACATACTTAAGAAATGTTTTATTGAATACAAAATATTCTAAAATGTGTAATTATTTTATTGCATGTTTTGTGAATCCGGCACCCTACTCAATGCATGTTTTGCAAGATTCCCCTTTCTGTCAAACATATTTTATTGGACTGTCCAGCTTTTAATGTATGTAGAAAACTCTTTTAGGAAGTGAACTCACTTAAAGAGTTTAGTATAATTTTGCCAGAAAAAGTTTTAGAATTTTTATCATATGTTAATGTAAAAAAATCTTGTGTAATATAACTTGTTTGTTTGCTGTTTTTAATTGATTTTGCCATGAAAATAGCCAAAGATGCTGACATGGCATTAAATAAATATATACTACTACTTTTTGAATCCAGCCGTGTAGTCAGACTCGGGTACTTGTTGTTTGGGAATCTACTTGACTGGTTTAATTGACTTAAATCAGAAATATCTTATATTTGAGTTTCTTCTTTGAAAGTTTAAGCATAATTTCAGACAAGTGTGTCTAAAAACGTGACCGGTAAAGTGTCATATTTTTTAATTTTGTGAAAATCTGTGTGGAAATTCTAGTTCGTTAACCATCATCCTGATGTGAGAATATAAAAGCTCTATCCAGAGAGACAGTATGAAACATTTCATGCATCTGTTCTCATAAAGAGAGAGCGAGAGCGTGGACACGAGCCATTAGTGTGCTTTGAGTTATATAATCCATTAAATCTTTGAGGCAGCTAGTGACTTTACAGCACAGTGAGGAATCTCAGGTGTGCTGAGAAACTCAAGCTCGTCTTTACTGTGGCCTGCAGCGTTAAAACACAAGCCGTTATGTCTTTATGATGTTTGAGTGAGCTGTGCTAAAAGGCCATTCACTCTGTCATGTGAGGAATGTGAATGACACTGTGTTGAGTCTGTCAGGTGGATCAGAGCCGCTATTCTAGACTAGTTAGGCATTTGTTTGAACAGTTTATCAGCTGTTGTATATCTGAAGAGAAAGGCAGAATCACACAGCTAAAGCAGTAAATGGCCTGTGAGTGTGTGTTTGTGTACACGTACCTGTGTGAAATGTTCCTCCTAAATTTAGTTCAGCTGACCTTAGCCATGTGCCTGACGAGAGGACGGGGGATAATGATACCACACACTTCATTTGCTGTCTGCATGCAGGGTGGCAAAAACATTCAACTTGTAGCTTAAAGACGGAAAATATATCCCTCCTTGAAGATTGGAGGGTGTTTCAAGATGTTCTCTTGTCTGGAAAATATTACTTGAAAATGCATACAACTCATACAGTATATAGACAGTTCACACTGGAATTACTTAATTATACTTAATATTGTTGTTTATAAAACAACCTAATGTCTAATTTTTGTCTTAATTATATTTTTTTGAAATTGTGGAAAACAATACAATTCTAAAAATTCTTACAACTTTTTTTTTTTTGCCTTCACAAATAATATCTAGCCACTATATCTCTACAAAATGTTTATTTATTATTTTTTTTAATTGCTCGATTTTTAAAAATCATGGAAATGTACACTAGTCAACATTTGAAGTGGATCAAAACGTTTAATCAAAGTTGTCCTAAAATCTAAAACCAAAATGCATTCTTGTCTTAGGACAACTTTGATGAACTTCTTTGATCCACTTCAAATGTCGACTACTGTATTGGTCAAAAGGTGTGAGTGCAATTTATTGAGTTATTTGTTAATATTTTTATTTATTTTATTTATTTTCTTAACGTTTTGTCTTTGATGCTTAGCATTTATGATTTTATGCTACATTTATTTAATCAAAAATACAGTAAAAACAATTCAATATTATTGTCAAATATTATTAAAATGAAAAATAACTGCTTTCTTTTTTGGATATATTTTAAAGTGTAATTTATTCCTGTGATGCAAAGCTGAATTTCACTCAAGTCTTCAGATCCTTCAGAAATCATTAAAATTTGCTGACTTACTGCTTAATAAACATTTCTTATTGCTATTAATATTGAAAACAGTTGTGCTGCTTCATATTTTTGCATAAATAGTGTTTTTTTTTTTTTTATTAATAGGAAATTCAAAACGGCAGCCTTTATTTGAAATAGAAATCTTTTTACATTATAAATGTCTTTTATTGTCACTTTTGATCAATTTAATGCATCCTTGCTGGATAAAAGTATTAATTTAGCTTTTTAAAATCTGACACCAAACATTTGCCTGGTAGATGATAATCTGCAGTAATAATAATAATTTTTCCTCCGTGTATCATCAGATTGCTTTCATTGCTGTCATTTATATTGAAGTATGGCTGTGTGTTACAGTGATTTTTACCATAGTTTACCCCTTTACATCATGTCTAACAGCACGTCGTACCTGTGGTAAAACCAGTGTAATGCACAAACACTCATAGCTTGTAACATTTATTAAATGCATGATTTGCAATGGCAACTATGTGGAGGAACCTTGCTCAAGGACAGTGAGTTCATGGATCAGTCCTTGTCTGTTTTGAACCTACGAGCTTTCAGTTAGCAGCCTTGATCTCTGAGCTGAGATTTGAGCTGAAGTCAGAGGTGTAACCTTGGCGCGTCTGCTGTGACGTCTTTCCTGCAGGTTCTGACAGCCGAACAGCAGCTGTTGGCTGCTAATAACGATTACAACTTTGACCATCCAGACGCCTTTGATTTCAGCCTGCTGGTGCACACTCTCCGCAAACTCAAGCAGGGCAAGAGCGTGAAGATCCCGGTGTATGACTTCACCACACACGGACGGCAGAAAGAGTGGGTGAGTGGAAACACACAGAGCGTGGAGCTGAGCTGATCGTGTGGAAGCCCATGTCAGATCAACCTAATTTGTGGGTTTGTTGTTCCTCATTTTTCTACTCTGATTTGCTTAAAGTGTCATGTTTATGTAAATTATCAGTGTTGGGGAAGCTGCTTGGAAGCTGGTTTCTGATTTAAAAATGGCAATAAAGATACCTTTTGAACAAGTGGCGAGCTACATTTATAAGTCGACTTTTTTGTTAAATTCCTAAACTAGGTTGTGAGTTGATGGAAAAGGCTATTAATTAAAGAAACCATAAAAATGTAAAAACTAAAATACATTTTAAAAATAAATAATCAATGAAATCGTAAAAACTTAAAATGAAAATAAATGTTATGTAAATTAAATCATAAATATGTAAATGAATAATTATATGTAAAATAAATCATTGTAAATATAATTAAGTCTTTAAAATATTAAATTAAAATAAATAAAAAATTAATATTTAAATCATAAAATGTGACAATTCAAATATTTTTTTAATAATTAAATCATACAAATATTAAATTAAATCATAATTTACTAATTTAAATGAATAATTTAAAAATCCATTAAAATTGTAAAATTAAAACCATATTAAAAAAATAAATAAATCATACATTTTATATTAAAAATAAATAATTGCAAAAAGTAATAAATGAAAAAAAAATTATCATAAAAATATAAACTGAAAATAAATCATTTTAAATAATAATTAAATCATAAACATGTAAAAGTAAAATAAGCCATTTTAAAAACAAAAAACCGACACCAGAGAGCCGTGAGCATGCAAATGTACCGTATTGTCCCGAATATAAGACAATGTTTTTTTCTTGGAAATACATCTGAAAAAACGCGGTCGTCTTATATTCAGGGTCTAGACTTTGACATGTCAATAATACACCCACAACATTAAGTGTATATTTTTTAAATGTGATTGTTGGTACATTTGACCAGTTTTTACCGTACTTTCAAAACAAAAATTAAAATGGGACAAATATGCAATATGATAATAATTGAAGACAAAATGTGTTTTACTGAGAAAAAAAAAATTTGGTTTTAAAAAGCCTTTTTCCAAAAGGTACATCTGGAAAAAGGGGGGTCGTCTTATAATTAGGGTCGTCTTATATTCGGGCCAATACGGTATTTACATTATTAAAATATTGCCTTAAAATCAGGAGTACTTGAAGTTAATATTTTAGGTCAAAGGCCAAACCTTTAATAAGCCCTGTTATATACAAACAAAAAATCGCTAACCTCTAGTCTTTAACTAACAGAAGCTAATAAAAGCTGCATTCGCTTTTTAATTAACTTTAATATTACATCATATAATCTGAGCATTTCAGCACACAGGCCTTCATCAGGATTTATAAGAAGCCTGTGTGCTAAAACATGATTTAAAGTTTACTTTCTAACTAGAATCACAAAATAATAATACAAGGAATAACTGTTTTGCTGAAAACAATTTTTGCTGCTATTTTTAATCAGTGTTTATCTGCTTGCAGAAAACGGTGTATGGGGCCAGCGTCATTATATTTGAGGGCATCATGTCATTTGCAGATAAAGAGCTGCTGAAGGTAAACCTCATCAAATCTGTCATAATGTGGATCTTTCTTGTTTTTCTCCACCATCTCAATGACCTGATCTGGAGCGTCGTCTGTCTGTGTTTCAGCTGCTAGACATGAAGATCTTTGTGGACACAGATTCTGACATCCGGCTGGTACGGAGGCTCAGGAGGGACATCACAGAGCGCGGCCGGGACATCGATGGAGTGATCAAACAGTACAACAAGTTTGTGAAGCCAGCCTTTGAACAGTACATCGAGCCCACCATGAGGCTGGCAGATATCGTGGTGCCACGTGGTCAGTTTGCTTTGACAGATGTCAAGCACATTGCATTGTGGGATACAGTGTGCTCTGTTTTGCACTGCACTTTATGGCAGTTGCATACTGTAGCAGTAGTGCTAGTCTGATTTAGTAATGCTTAGTTGGAACTCCTACACTCCTGTCTTTATTTCCTGTAGGTGGCGGCAACATGGTGGCCATTGATCTTATAGTGCAGCACGTTCACAGTCAGCTGGAGGAGGTAAGATCAACAGACACCTTCAGAAGATTTATTTTAATGTCTAGCAATCATTTCATCATAGTGGTTCTGGTTATGAAGAATTTCAGATGTCAAATATCGCCCCCTTCTGGATGAAATATTTTATTTTACTTGTAAACTCATTTATCGCGAGAGGCAAAAGGTTACGTTTTAGCCGCATAACATTGGTTAATGGAAACGCCGTCATTTCGCAATACTTTTTTATCGACATTCAGAAAATATCGCCAAAGTTTTGCGCAAATCTGTAATGGAAACGCGCCTATTGTTGACCAAGTTCTGCTCTCCTTCTGTTGTCTTGAAGGCTCCCCATTGTCAAACACAATATTCCAGGCCACCTATTTAATATGATTTTAACAGAAATATAAAATATAACTATAGTTAATAACTATAATATTTAATTGTAAAGTTAATATAAAAAAATTTGAACTAATTTAAAACTACCATTCAGAAGTTTTGTTGACATTTGTAAATTGACATTTTGTGTTAATTTTTTTATTAAATGTATAATTACAATACATTTACCATTACATTTTTTTTTTTAAATGTAAAATTAAATATATTATTTTGTTATTTTAACAGATAATGGGAGGTAAATTAATTCCGTTCAAGAACATATGGTCTTGAACTAAATGAGGAAAGAAAATATAATAAATATAATTTATGATTATGAATAGTAATAACATTTTAATTAACTTAGATTTTATAATATTAAATTAAAAATAATATATTAATTTAAATATTGCTATACATTTCAGGAGAAAATCAACATTTTAATTATCAAAGAAGTTTCTTATTCCTTGTGAGACATCTTTACAGTTTCCTTTATAATGCAGCAATGTGTTTTTTTTTTATTATGAAAATGATATTCATGTTTCCTCCTAAATGTTTTTCCTGCGATTTATTAGAGCAATAATCGGTGTGCGGCGTAACGCTTGTGCATTTTGGATTGAGAATGCTTTGTAGTGGACTAATATTTGACTTGTCATGTGGTTTGTATCACTGACTGTAATATTAAACAGGAAATGATGTAACTCATTTCCAGGCCCACAGGGAATCTGCACCCACAGATTTCATCAAAATTCAAACACTCGTCTTTCAAAGCTGTACATGTTTCTCGGCCTTTTCCATGTTTGCTAAATATTTTGATCAGTTTGATGATATTTTCAACTATCAATAAGAAAGTAATACTCTCAGCTCAATGAAATCATTCCATAGAATCTGAGATTTTTTTCCTAAAATCAGCTCCAAAAGTCCCTTTGTGTGGGCCTGCTCATTTTCTGTAATACTGCTGTGACACGTTTTGTTTGGCCGTGCTTCCTCACCGCACTGGATTGTTCTCTCCTCCCCTCTTGCTCTCCTCGCGGTGGCACAGCGTGAACTCAGCGTCAGGTAGAGTAGCACTGCTCATCTTCTCACTTCCTGTCACTGCCTGCACTGACGTTTCCCCTCGGCACTGATCTGGGCTCAGTCCTGACAATCAGATTGAGAGCTGATAATGATATTCAGAGCAGCCGCAAAGGCAGGAGTGAGAAAACTGACCTCAGATCAGTCTGCAGGTGGAACTTATACCAGCCTCTTAAACTGAGGGATCTTCTTCCTCCTGAGCCCTGCTGCGCTTCCTGTACAGACCAAAAGAGGGCAGCCGCTCTTTATGTTGACTGCTCATTGTCACATTGGTCTTTATGAGCATTGGTGTGGTTCAGTTTTTTAAAATCATGAATCAAGTGAATTTTAATTAGCATGAAGACAGGTGTCATATTTCACCACAACATTTTTTTTTTTAATCATTTTGTTTTTAGTGTATTTTAATTTAATGTAGTGTTATTTCAGCATTGTTTAGATACTAATATGGTGTTTATTAATATTTTGAGTTATCTTTTATCTTCATTTTCAGTTTTCATATTAATTTTAGTTTGTTTTAGCAACTTTGTTAGGTCCTTTTGGCATTTTATTAGTTTGTTTTAAAAGTAGTTCTGTATAGATTTCATTGTATTTCGGTTTTAATTTTAGTACTTTTTGTACATCTGTTTATATTTAATATTTAAAATAAAATGTATTTTAAGGTGTCCTTGTTACACGTTACATGTACTTACTATTGTAATAACAATGAATTATGCATAATTACATGCAAGTAACCCTAACCATATAGTAAGTACATGTAGTTAATTAATATTACTCAGTACTTAAAGGTATAATTACACTGTAACAAGGACACCATAAAATAAATC